>NW_027250063.1:0-46794 GCF_030848795.1 Temnothorax nylanderi
CATGTCCACGGTCTCGACGAGGGACTTGCCCCCAGTAGCCGTGTCAAATATTATAAGGTTATTTCGTGAATGGATATCCATCTGTGTCAAACGCAGTGCACGGGCACTGCGTTTCAGCACGCTCGGCTGCCGGGGATCGACTCGCAACGGTGGCGGGATTCGCGTCCGCTTCTCCCACGTTGCAAGGCCGGCCACACTTCGACTCCCGGGCTAAAGTAAAAGATAATCGCGTGCTTTAATGGGCTTGGAACCCTTAAGAGGGGGTCGTTCGGCTGATTCGATTGGAGTCGTAGGTCAATGAGACCCCTTCGTCGGGACTGGAATCCGATTGGGCCTGATGATCGATCGAATGATGCTTTCGCTTGAACCGTGACTGACCCATCCTCGCGAAAACCCTTCGCGAAATGGATTGTTATTGATTTTCAACTTCGTGATGTTCTCGTTTTGGTATGCCGTCACCGCGATAAATTCCTTGAAAGCGACTAACGCGGTTGAATGAGTAAGAGCTCGTTGTAGTTCTTCGCATCGAAGCAACGACTATCCAGATCCTAGAAACGTATTTGTGCATCGATGTTAATACCACGTTATTATTGGGGTCGTTGATGTTTTTCCGTGAGCTTCAATTTATTGAAGCTGATCGATTGTCCATCCAGTGACTCCCGTTGCCGGACTCTCGTGGTATGCTTTTAACTCTTACAAACCCGAGGGCTGTTGCGGCTCTACTCGGGCCCCGCAAAACTCCAGCCATATTGCTGTTCTTGCCCCCCTTCTGGTATCCACAGTACTTGTGGCGGCGATCGAGGCCGGTGCTATCTCCATGAGGACATAATAGATTCTCACGTTTCTCCAACCGCTTACGTTTATCTGAACGGACGAGAACATGCGCCGACCGCATATAATTACTCTTGGTAATTATAATTTCTGTATTATTTTCGTAGAATTGCTGCCAGAGGTTTCGATTGAGCAGCTCCACGTTGACACCGCGCAAGCCGCAATGGGGTTGAAATACCCATTCGCTTGAATTCATCCTCTCACCTAATTTGCGTTGTAGAGGGATCAGTGACTGCGCGAAGAATGGCGATGCCAGTTGCATATTCATTTCCAGGGGCATCAGTGCGTTGTTTGGATCCTGAAGAAACATCTCCGATGATCGACGTTTCTTCTCCGACACCGTCGGTGTAAGGTATAAGGCAAACACGGAAATGCTCAGAACGAACGTCGAAATCACGTGCAGTTGTAGAATGGAACTGAGACGACAGCGGTTCTCGCCTACCAGTCCTACCACAAAACTGATCAGTGCAATCCGCCGAAACTAGGCGAACTATATGTGTCGTCGGTCGTTCGGCGCCAACACATGAGACAACTATGTGTCCATGAACCTTTTGTTCTTTCTGCTGCGATTCACAAAAGGTAATATATAAGGTAACAAATAACGTTCACATGATAATTTTAAATGCCATAATCACACTGATCTACTGTGTCAGTTAAAATAAATATTAACTCATTACGCGTTGTTAACCCTTAAATGCCACACCTCTCAAGAATCTCGTAAATGACATATGGGGTCTAAAAGACCCCAGCATGAAAAATGTCTCCTTACTTATTGATTTTTTGATATTTAGTTATGAAAATTATTTTCAATGTTGTTCAAGGCTTAGAAAAGAGAATAAAATGCTTATTTGTAAAAATTCAATTTCAACATAGTATAAAAAATTAAGATCGCCAACAGGTTAAAATATTGGCTCCAAAATCAAAAAAACAAAAATAAATAACATATGAGCTCCATTTTTGCGGGACATTTGAAAATATATCATGTAAAGGGTCTGGGGTCCGCTGACCCCGGTGGCATTTTAAGGGTTAATCGATTTGTCGTAACTTTCTCTTTCTTTCTAACCCTTTAGGGGCCACACATCGATCCCGTTGGAGTAAAATGTTATAATTTATAAAATAGTCTTAAAAGACGTCCCTGATGAAAGTTTTTTTAGTTCTTTTTAGTTTTTTGTTTTGGTTGTTTTTTGTTTGTTTTTTTGTTTCTTTTGTTTTTTTTAATGTACACATTTATGTACACAGACCCCTAAAGGGTTAAAAATGTTCAGATACTGTCTTTTCCTTTTCCGGGTAATCTCAGTAGAGACATCCTGCACTTCTTCAAGCTTCTCATATATTATACATATTTGCCTTTCCGCTGAATCTCGATCAGTCGAACTCAAGATATTAAGATTCTCTAGTGATTCGATAATATTCCAACAACATTCAGACGAAGAAATTATTAGATTAATGCGTGTACAAATGGCAACAACTGGCTTCTTTTATGTACATTTTATATTAGTGTAAATGTACATTAGTGAAAATAATTTTGTTACACACCATTAAATAAAATAATTATAGTAAGTCGCTGAAATATGATTCTGTAAAAAATTTTGACATTTTAGCAATCAGTTTAAGTTCTACATAATTATTTTGATGAACCAACAAAATTATTTTCAGATCTGTATCTAGCTAAATTTTTAGATACTTCAGCAAAATCGTACTTTCCGTGTACTGCATATATACGGTTTGTTAATAAAATATGAGTTATATCGATTTCTTCCTTGCTATGCAGCAGCATAGTGCTGCTTATTACCCTAGGTATGCACAGTGAAGTCTCCAAGACCCCAGCCCAGCTTCCTTTTTTCGCGTTCGTAGAAACTTTTGTCTCATATATTCTTTTCTTTTAACTCGTATATCTCGGAACTCTTTAATTCAATCGACTTTTATGCATTATGGACCTATTCCTTGATCGATTCTTGCTCGATTTAAAAAAAAAAAAAAAAAATTCATTTTTGCTGAAATTACGATGACAATGGGATGAGGTCTCCGGAACCCACAGTGTATAAGTGTATAGACAAATAAGACTGTGTATACCTAGGGTTAAAAAAGATAACATGCAATTTATTCACGCTCATGTACAAAGTAACGTCGACCACGCAGAAATGTTGATAATGTTAGTACGGGTACAAAATTCGGTTTTGTGAAGCGCAAACGAAAGCCGGAGACTTGCAGAGTTTCTTATTCACGCATCATGGAAATGCACGCCCTTAATCTACATACGGAAAGAATGGTTTTCTGTCTGAAAATAATTTGTGTTGCACCATTAAAATAATTATAGTAGGTCGCTCTTAATTATAATGTAAAAATGCTGTAAAAATATTGTTTTGTTATGATTGATGGAACAAAATTATTTTCAGATCTGTATCTAGCTAAATTTTTTGATACTTCAGCAAAACCGTTCTTTCCGTGCACCATTCTTCTGTACACTCTTTACAAATATAGAAAGAGGATATCGAAAAATAAAAATGCGTTAGGTCATTACAATGTTAAATTTACGTAAAATCCATGTACACGGGGAATCTCGAGATTTTTCTCTTTTTCTCTCTTTCTCTGCGGTAACGAAAACTCACGTTTTCACGCCAAATCGCGTGTTACGATATCGTATTAAAACTTATAATAAACGACTGTTTCGGCTTGTACACGTAAGTGAATCTTGCGCATTAATGTATATATTATAAATGTGTACTTGGCGCCTTTTTTTTGCCTTTTTTGAAAATTACATTTACGTGGTATCATTAACAAAACGATATTTTCACAAGCTCGGACTATTCAGTATATCCGCTGTAATCTACTTTTCATTAAAAAGTACTCTTTTGTGAACTATTCATCATCATATACTGTAGGTACCAATAAATTCTAGATTTAGTAAAAACACAAGATAAATGCTATCATTTATCAAAACTCATTTAACCGATAAGCTTAAAGATGCAATTAATTATATGGATTTAATTTTAATTGTCATATACAAATTATCTGATTCTCTAATGAAAATTCGAACTATCGACTTAAAAAGGACTAAAAGTCTAATACAAATCTAATTTGTAGAATATAAAGGTTTATCTTTATTTCATCATATAATGGAAAAAAAAAATCTTATTAATTATTTTGGTTCGGCGAAGGGAAATTATTAATTTTCAAATCCAGTAAGTACAAAGGTTCCAATACCGGTACCTTTAAGACACTTAGAAATAAGGTAAATGCACCATGCTTATGTCTGGATACCTTTAAAAATACATAAATTTATGGAAATAAACGTTTGGATACCATAATAAAGTTTCAAACTACAAGAAAAATATTTGTATCTTGATCTTATTCGCGTTATACTTATAAATAAATAATAAAAGTATCCAGATAGAGGTACATGTCCGAGTATATTGGTACTTTTAACTTAATTTCTAAATATTGATCAAGACATATATATATAACTTCTTAATGGCTAGTTAAGAAGAAGATTCGACTTCAAGGATGCAACGCGTGAAATTCAACTAATTGTAAGTCCGCATAAAAATTTTTTTGAAAGTTCTAGACGTTCTGATAAGAGTTCCGTTTTTTTAGTAGAACTCTAAGAATTCTGAAAGAAATTTCTATGATCGAAAACAATCCGGTCACTAGTTAAGAAAGAAGATATTCGACTTCGAAGGTCTACCGTGAAACGTCATTTGCGTAAGTTTTGATGATGATTTTTTAAAACAATTCTAAGGTTTTAGAATTTTTTACTTATCAGGAACTCTATAACTTTTCGAAAAAAAATCAAATGAGCTACTTAGAACTATTCTGGCTTAAATCAGACTTTTTCATTTTTTTGTTTTTTGGAAAAAAATCAAAAAATCTTTCTTTTATCAGGAACTCTAATCGTCAAAATTCTTCAGATAAACTATTCAGAACTATTCGGTCTTAAAGTTGAGTGTGAAGTTAGCACCCCATTTTTTAATTGCCTTTTTCATATGTTAATCGCCGGAACTCTTTTTATAAACATAAAATACTCCTATACTCTTCGAAAAGAAGCTGGAACTCTAATCAGAACTATCGAATTTTAAAGTAAGGTGCCAACTTCACACACCCGGAGAACTTGTGACAATTTTTGAATGTGCATTATTTTTACTGGGAGACTTTCATCTCCTTGGATTTTAGTTTACTTGTTTTGTGTTGGACTCTTTCCAACAGATATCGTATTTACTGCTCTTTTTGGAGTCAACCTCTATAAAATTTTTATTATGTCAAATTTATGTAACAATATCTATCTAAAGATTTAATGAATTGAACATAAGCGTATCTATCTTAACTACAGCTTCAGATTTCTTAGAGGGTATCTACATTTTTAGCACTGCTTATCTCTGTGCAAAAATTCTCGCTTTCATTTTTCTTGCTTTTTTTGTGGATTGAGAATCTTTCTTAACAACTTTCACGAGTGTGATGTTATCCTCAGAGTCAGACAGAATGGAAACTTTCTTTGACTTTTGTAAGACTTGCGCGATTAATAATATAAATTGGCATTGTTGCGAACAACAAAGAAAATTATAAGAGATTTACAAAAGGAATACCTAAAGGAATTGCAAAGAAATAACCGTGACAAATAAAATAAATGCATAGATATGTAGCAATGATAGAGGTAACACCTTGGTGCGCTTTGCGGACGATTTTGGTTACTCTCCATTCTCGTCTGACAAAATGACGCGTCGCGTCTGAAGCTTCGGATCGACCGGCTTGCTGTTCTTCTTTTGGGCACTCGCAACCGGGGAGAACGTTTTCAAACGCCTCGATTAACTGCAGGATAGTGAAATGTAAAATTCCAAAATTGAGGTGCTAACTTCACAGAGGTGTAACTATTACCGTTTGCAGTAAATGCATTCCGAGTTTCATTGCTGCCACAATCTATTTCGGAATGCTGATTTCAGCAGCAGTACTGTCAATACTTTCAGCGCATTTCGGAAGAGAGCCTTAGTAAATATGTTGCTTATTTATGACGAATGTCATAAAAATCAAAGGCAAGCCGCAGCCAGCTAAACAATGTATGATGGAAAAATTCCAGTTATCTAGATACAGAAGCTCTCGTTAAGGGTTTTTACCATAGTACATTTTTTGAAACCTCTTCTAAGCCGTGGTATTCCCGCTCTCCTTTTAATAAGAAGGAAATTGTAGTCATTAACCACCTCCGTAGCAATCATTACAATTTGAATTACTCCTTAAATAGGAAAAACATTGTTGCATATGCCGCCTGCGAATGCGACGAGGCAGGATATCAATCACGTAATTTTCTTTTGCCCGATTACAAGCCTTAAGGCTTCATTTTAATACGTTTTTTTCAAAAGTGAGTCTCCGCTTGCTCTTATTGATTTGTTTCCTCTATTAAAAACTCCTTCTGTTAAATTGTATAGACTTCTTTTATCATTCTTCAAATTCTGTAACATCGACTTATGACATGGACGACCACATACTTGACTGCTTTCTATACTAGTCACTTCAAATTTGGCAAATTTGGAGTACCCCGCCATGATTTCGGTCTGGTGAAACGGCGTTTGCCGTGGAAATAGACGTTCTGCGGCTGCCTACGACAATACTGATGCTGGCCAACTTAGACCCGGAGGAACTAAAGGCCATTATTTGAAGGAAGAAGAAGAAGAAGAAGCAAGCCCGCAGCCCTCTGTGCCGAACGATTTCCTAATAAACAACAGGGCACGATTTTTTTCAAATTTTATATATTTATATAATAGAATTTGTCAACATGGGATGTTACACGTTCTTGTTAGAACGTGTAACAAGACATGGATCCCAACGAGAAGAGAAAACAATTAATGCTGTAAGAGAGGCAGTTATTGCTAATTCGCATACGAGCACAAGAAGTATTGCACATGACCTACAACTGAGCCATACCGAAGTCCATAGAATTATTAAACATAATCTTGGATGGCATCCATTTAAGAGACCTACAACTCAAAGATTATTTCCTCAAGATTTGCGTCGCAAGAGAAGCTTTTTGTGATTGGCTCTCAGAACAAATTATGTTTTGCTTTCTTATTCAATCAAAAATTTTGTGCTTTATTAAATACAATCAAAATTTTAGTACTTTATTACATTTCAAGGTCTAGCAGCGCCAAGTTATTTTACAAGAAAAATTTATTTATTTTATTTTAATTAAATATTTTTATTTTGTACTGTTATCTCTTTAATTCTTTGTGATTAAAATGAGTCTTTGTAATATTATAATTTTGTTAAGAAGAATTAAAGCTTGGGTTGGAATGAGAAGACCCTTGAATGGAAATATAAAGATACGTACTACTTGAGTTTTATTTTTTAAAAGTAGTTGCGCAACAATTATATTTCAAAGCAATATATATTGTGTGACGTGACATAGTCACGTCCCCTGTCCAGACGGTAACTGGACCGAGGGGAACGTCCGGCGGATGTCGCCTCCGCCGGAGCGGGGCGGGGCGACAGCGTAGGAATCGGTAGAATTTATTGTTTTTGCGAGAATTTCAGATGCCGAGTGGATGGCCGGGAAAGCTTGTAACGGCTTTAGTCGCGCCGTGGGAATTACGGGAGGTGTTCTTTGGAGGAGTTGGCCGGCGGGCGGGTCACGTTTGGGCCCTTTGCCGGTTATGCTTGGAGCGTTTCGCGAAGGCGAACGCATCAGCCAACGACGCCGGGATAAGCCCGGAGGAACTCGCCACGGGGCATTGCCGCCGGTCGATTTGCCTTGGCCTGGCCAGCCTAGCAGTCGAAACCGGCTCGGAAGTCGCGGCCTGGACAGCCGGACCCAACATCGTCGAAAATGCCGCCGACGGGCGAAGCAATCAGGAAGGGCGCCGACAGGGGCGGAAAGTCGAGCGCTGCCTTCGCGGAGGGCATACCGGCGGTCGGGCTTGCAAGCACGGCGCGCAGGCGCGCTGGCCCAGCGTAATCCCGCCGGGCCAGAAGATCGTCTGGATCGTCACTGTCGTGTCGGCGTGGCGAGAGACAACATCCCGGAAGGACCGGCTGCCGAGCTTGCGGAATTTGTAAGGCCACTACTCGAGCATCTCGTAAACCACGTCTGGGTACAAGTAAGATACGCCTGGCGGTCGGGGCCCCTCCGAGAGTCGCGTAGAGTCGCGGAAAGCATGTGTTGTCGTCTTGTTCCGCGTTAAAAGAGTCACACGTGTACAAGGGCGAACTCGTCGTGTTCGGCGTTAAGGTATCGTTCCGCGTTAGAGTATCTCGTTCTGCGTTAATGACCGCGTAAGTAATTATCGAGGGAAATACTGGCGGAGGGCCCGGCCGGCAGAGTAATACGTGAACGCCCTGCCCGAAGAGTCGCACGCGGCCGACAGTCGCCGTGTAATTCGTTGTAGTATTCGTTCGTGTATTAGCGTCTCGCGTGATTGTGGTATTCGTTCGTGTATTAGCGTTCCGCGTTCGTGTATTAGCGTTTAGAGTAATAGCGTTGTGTGTAAGGTAACGAAGTGTCCTTCGCGGCTGACGGAAATTGTCGCTGAACGGGGGAGTACAGTTCGCGCAATCAGGTCCCGAGGCGGGAGGCACGAGTATTGGGTATGGTGTCGTGTGGCGAGGTGCCCTTCGCGGCTGACGGAAATTGTCGCTGAACGGGGGAGTACGGATCGCGCAATCAGGTCCCGAGGCGGGAGGCACCTGTATTTTGGGTGTTGCGGACTTCGCGAGGTATCGTCGCGTTGCGGGGTATCTGGCGAGATGCCAGAAATCTTAAAGACATCTTTATGATGTCTTTTAGACATTAATTGCTACCTGGAAGGGGGCCGAAAGAATCACTGACCGTTCATTCAACAGTTGTGTTTCCTGAATGTGGCCAATAGAGCGACGTTGTAGAAACGAGAGATCCCGCACAGCGGGGGTAGGCGCTGACAGCGTCGAGAGTCTAGGTACTATGGCGTCGTTGGAGCTGGGCGCGCGCGGGGTGTCGTCTATAATTAGCCATTCGACGTATCGCAGGATTTCGGCGCAGTTCAGCTAGGGCTCATCTTTCCACCCATCGCGATGGATTCGATCATCCAGAGGACGCGCAAAGGTACACACACACACACACACACACACACGCACACGCACACGGCACACGCACACGCACACGCACACACACCACACACACACACACACACACACACACACACACACACACACACACACACACAGACACACACACACACACACACACCTCGCACGCGCACACACACACACACACACAATACACACACATCCCCTTCTTCGCTTGAGACCCTCCAAATCTGACCGTGTAATTATGTCCGTGCGACGAGTCAAACGACGAAATAATATTCGTCGTGAATGAGTGGGGTGGCGTGCGGTCGGAACGTAGGTCGACACGATCGTCGCGCGCGCGGTTTCGTTCCATGCTCCTACGAGCATCTTAAATAATTCATTTATATCGAGTCAATCGATCGATGGGATATTCGGAGTACTCGTCGCGCGATTGAGAAAATGACGTCGTACGGCGCACATTCGGAAGCGTCGTCGTGGTCGTCGTCGTCGTCGTCGTCGTGGTCGTCGTGGTCGTCGTCGTCGTCGTCGTCGTGGGCTGTGTGGTCGTGTCCAACCTAACGGTCGCAAAAACTTGTGTACAGTAGCGCGACGTTAGTTTTTTACGTTCGCGTCTCGTTGCACACTTGCAATTCCGCTCCCAACGTTTCGTTAAATTTGTAACGTTTAACGTTGCGTGCAAAGTACGTTTACTTTTTTTTATTACAGTTCGACGATGTTTCGCTACTCTACGATGTTTATCAGCGTTGTGTTTTTAACGTGTTTCTAAAACGTTAATCTATATATATATATATATATATATATGTTGCAGGGATGGCTCGCCGCTCGGGAGAGACAAGTTTCCCCGACGATCGGGATATATGTGACGGTAGCGACGACAAATTTGACGACGGTTGTGTTTCGTCGATCGCGATCAAGGACGGCCGACGATTGGGTTCGTGGGTCGAATGTGTCAAAAGGACATCGGTAATGTCTGCGATACCCGTAAGTATATAGTTTCGTATGTATAAATTCAAAATCTCTTATATCTCTGCGTACTAAGGAAAAAAAAAACAATCGGTGAGAATGTCAATGGTACATAAAAATGAAAGCACCGATAATCGACATGTGAGTCAATTGAGTATTTTTGCTCGAATCGTGCAAAACGATTTTTCACATGTCGAGGAACTTTTAGATTTTGTTCCACTACATGATAGAACAACGGATATTGGACATCTTCGAAGCTGTTAACCAAACTCTTGAAAAATTTGATAGTGATTTTTCCAAATGTTCGGCTATCGTAACTGATGGTGCTAGAGCAATGATAGGTTCAAAAAATGGATTCTTCGGTCAAATAAAGCAGCGAGGTTTAAAGTTTCCTGTCATTCATTGCATTATTCATCAAGAAGCGTTATGTGGGAAAGTTGTAAAAGTATGCACCGCAATGCAAACCGTCACAAAAATTATTAATTCAATTAAAGGCGGTCACAAATTCCTCTCTCATCGAAAGTTTCAACACTTTCTCGAAGAGCATAACGCAACTTACACAGATGTGCCTCTGTATTGTGAAGTTCGATGGCTTAGTGCAGGAAAATGTTTAGAGAAGTTCTTTGCAATAAGAAAAGAGATCTTCCTTTTCTTGCAAAACACATTACCTGCAAAATATGAGGAATTTCGATGTTTTTTTGAAGACTTAGACTCGCTTTGCGAGCTTGTTTTCATAACAGTCATGACAAATCATTTAAATACTTTAAATTTAAAGCTGCAAAAGACCAATCAAACTATTTCGCAATTAGTTAGTCATGTCGATTCTTTTTGCAGAAAGCTGCTACTATTTAAAAATCAATTAGAGAATAATATTCTTCACTTTTTTCCCTCTTGCCAAATTCTCTTTGAAGAACACGGCATAAATTGTAATTTTCAGAAACAAATTATAATAATTGATTCTCTAATAAATCAATTTCATTCGCGTTTCAGCGATTTCGAGACGCTAAGAAAAGATTTATTACTTTTTGAGAATCCTCTCACTGTGCAAATCGAGGAACAAAGCCTAGAATTTCAGGCAGAACTTTGCGATTTGCAATGTGATCTTTCTCTAAAGGCACGATTAGAAGATCATAATAAGTATGAGTGCTACGTATCACCGTACGTTACATCTATGTTCGTACTGGTACTAGGAATCAGCAACACGGAGCTTGGAATCCACTCCCTGAAGGAGCTTTTCCTAATGCCAGTGTTCCAAATCTTAACCTTTTAGGTTATAGAGAACCCGAAAGATTAAATCCAGAAGGAATTCAAGCACTATCTGGATTTGATTTTCCCGACTCAGATGATATGGTAGGGCGGCTTAGATGGAGTCCTGAATTAGTATCAAGAGTTAGCGGTCACTTAACAAAACTTTCAGACCGGTATATATAAAATGTTTGTAGGAAGACCTCAACATGGGACGAACTCATCAATAGTCGGTTACAAGGAAGTCCAAATTGCTGGGAATACCTTGCGGCTTTCTGCCATAAATGCACCAGTGAAATCCTGTGCTGCACTCGGAAGCAACCAATGTAATATGGTTGGTCTTTTCGGATTGAAAAGAAATCGTACCGCAAATGCGAAGGGTGTATGTTACACCGTAAATGGCGCTATACCACAAGAATGGAGTGGTTATATAAACGCCAATTTTAACATGCTACGTATTAATATCTTCGCTGCGATATTCGCGCCTTCGATCTCCGCGATCTTTGTATACATATATCTCCGCTACGATATCCGCGCTTTTGATCTTCGCGATCTCACGAATGTATTCGATCTTATTCGGAATAAATCTTGTTGAGTTTTTGTTTTAACCGAGTCTTGTGTCTTCCTCCGCGCCTACTCCGAACCCTGACCAGCCGCGAGCTAGATCCGCGCTTCGGAAGTTAGGTTGTTTTAACTTGTATAAATTGAAACAAAAATATGAAGCACAAAAGAAAGTAAATAAGCAATTTATGGAATTTAATAATAAAAAAATTAAGTACTGTGCTCAAACTTAAAAAAAATTCAAAAAGAATTCGAAAAATGTTTATGTAGAATACGTTAAAAAAAGTGGCTGCTTATGGCACGCCGTTTTACTTTTTAAATTGCACGATATAAAAGTTTCAAAAAATAATTGTCTTAAAAAAATCGCGACTCTTACTTATGGCACGCCGTTTTGCTATTTATTCATAACATTTTTATATTGAATTAATTTTACGTCAAGACAATTTTAATTCATCTTTATTATGTTATGACATAATAAAAATGGTTCCGAAAAACTATCTACTTCAGTTTAAATCAATTATAGAATTTTTATTTTAAAGATGAAGCGCATAAAATCGAGTGCACGGTCTTCTTTAAACGATATATCGTTATCCTCGCGAGCAAATTCATCAAGAATTGACGTGGATGTTTCGTCCCTGAAAGCGACAAAATGTTAATAAATTTTTTCTTTATAGTGGAATAGGCCTACTGGGGAAACCACTTAAAAAAAACGCATTAACAATAGTACCTCAACTGGGCAGGTGTCACATAAAAGAATTAATTTCGGAGATCCAGGCCAACTATGAAATAAATAAAATAAAAATAGAAAAAATAAAAGAGGACGTAGACAAAATCGACCAGTATTTTGATGGTGCCGGGAACTCCCTATTACACCCTATACACCCGATTACACCTAGGACCAAGGAATTCATGCGTACTCATGTGGTAGACACTTGGTCGAAATACGAGGACATGATTCAAGCGTTAACACAGAAGTGTGAGAGATGCGGTGCAAGAACGCAACAACAAATCTATTGGAAATCTATTGGCATTAAATTTGAACATATACTATCATCTATTTGCGTGATTTGACACACGCACACGCACACGCACAGCGCACGCGCGCACAAACGCACGCACATATATATATATATATATATATATTACAACTTGTGTCCGCTCGCGTAAATATACATCATAATCGTTAAATAATTTCTCTTTTTGTTACAGCTAGAAGATGGATGAAGAGTCGAAAATCTCGCGGACTCATACCGCAGTCGTGGACGTAGCAGCAGCAACGAGCATCGCGGTGGACGTGGCCGTGGCCGTGGCCGCGGATCATACGGCGGTAGCAAAACAATCTATCAAACGATTTATAGGTATAAACTTGGTTTATAGGTAAATCGTTTGAAACGCGCGCGCAATTAACATTCCCATTTTACTGTCACTCTTAACTTTATATCATAATAATATTAATAATTCTATTAAAAAAAACAGTGGTTAGCACGCAAGGGCAACACGCACCGAAGCTCCATATAATTTACAGTTAATACCGTCCCTGAGTTCGAGCGTCTTTCGTCTCCGCGAGCAGCCCTGAGTAGCGATCATAAAACTTTTCCCCTAGCGTGAATTGTGAAAAGTGAAATGTGAACGGTGAAAAATGAAACTATTACGTGAAACGTGAAATCACCTGAAATTGAAATGGCTGCTACATCGCTGCGAAGACTGCGTGGTATTTTAAGATCTTTATCCGAGGTAATCTTTTTCTTTCAAGTAAAATGTCATCAAAACGTTACATACATTTATAAGAAACATTTAATTAATGTCATATCTGATAATATAGTGTATAAAATAAATTAACAACTATATCTTCTACATGTATAAAATATTTAGAGGTTATCCTTGATTGCGAAAGACGTATAGCAAATGTAACCGTTTATTAAATGTTATAACGTAAATTTAATGTACAAATTAATACATGCGTGAAAGCATATAAATAATTTAATTTAATACAATTTCAATAAGAAAATTTTAATAAACCGGAACCGAAAAAACTGTAATTTACAAAATACCAGTACTTTTGTTAGCTAGAAAACCGAAACCTTTATTAAGTATCTTAATAGGACCGAAACTGGAACCGAATCGATAAGTACATATCCACAAAAGCAGTATCCATATAAATAATTTTTTTCAATACAAATTTCAATAAGAAAATTTTAATAAACCGGAACCGAAAAAAACAGTAATAAAAGTCTTATAGTAAAATCTCTATTTAACAACATCAATATTTAAAAAAAATAATTTTTTAAACAAACATGTTTGGGAAGTTTCCTCCTCCTACATGTGTGGGAAGTTTAATTAAAATCAAAATTTTCGAATTCGAAAGGTTCCCTTGTTAGAAGCACAAAACATCAAGGTTAAACAGCTAGCCTCCGTCTCTAAGAAATTTCTCGATGAAAATCCAAATTTAATCTTTAAGCAGGGCTGATAAGGGTACATGTATACACAAAAAAGTACAAAATAATATGTAAAAAAAGGTAAAGTAAGATGGACGGTGAGACTACTGAGTAAAATGGTTCAGTTGTTAAATCTCGTTAGTATCTTTTTTTTTCTCTTAGAAAGTTACCTTACCTTCCCTTATTCATGTATATGTATGGATAAAGCACCACGTCTTGGGCCAACATAGTATGACCATAACCAAAGAAGCTCAAATACAAGATTCTCAATCAGGAATATCCAACCTGACTTGATTATACAATATCGAGAAAGGGTCCTGGTGGTTGATGTAACAGTCTGCCACGAGGATGGGGATCTCTTGGAAAGAGGAAAAAGGGACAAGATGGCTGAATGTGCGTCCTTCAAAGCTCCCCTTAAAACGCTATTAGGGGCGAAAGAATGTGAGATTCTCCCGATTGTTATCGAGACGAGAAGCACAATGCCTCAAACTACTGTTTCTGTCTACAAAAACTGTAAGTAAGACAGAGGCTCACTGCAAATGAGGAATATGTCAGAAGCATATAATAATAGAAATCTACTTTATTGGGAATTTGTTAAGCAGTACAAAAATATCAGCACACGAGCTGTTTATTATAGCAGGATCCTTAGCAGAGACGTGTATAAACCTAAATAGCGAGATAAAATGCACGTTGTTGGCCGGAAAAAAAAATATATTGAGGAAAGTAGAATGGCGCTTACCAAAATTAAGGAATGTGCTTTCGCTATCGCTTCTAGCGCTCAGAAGGTCAGTAAAGTTGTACCATATGTTTATGGACTACAACGCGCCTTTGCTCCTAGACAGCAGTAATGCTGAAGAATAAAACTCTTAACACCAGCTCACTGATGTATATTATATATTGACGAAGGTCTTGGGCCTGATCCATCCAATTACACATTTATTTATTTATTCATTCGGGAGCCATTTACACTCCTGATTTTAAAGCCTTGCCGGCATTTTTGCCGTAGATCAGTGATGCGAGTCGTTCGAAGGGGTACCGAACAGCGGCAGAGCCGTGCGACCGAACCGCCCCGGCGGCGCTCGGGCGGACGCCTCCACGTGGCTCCCCGTGGTAACAGCAAGAAGTGCGTTCAGCGCGCTCATTTATAACCAAATCGCAAAGGGACAGAGTTGAAAGCCCAGTTAGCAAAGAATAAGTGGAAAATGTTGAGCAGTCAAAAAATGCACTGCAGGAAATCGAGTCATTAAAAAAACAATTGAAATTCGATCAAGACAAAAAAATATTATAGAAAAAACTTGGAAATCTTAACGAGAGCTTAAATGATCTTTTAAGAAGAATTAACTTTTAAGTATTATTAATAATATTTAAAAACTTAGATTTAAAGATGTTATGTCGAATGATTTGTGTCAATAAGCGACTCTGAATACGCACTCTATACACGTTTAAACATACGTAATATTGCATCGCCCATACGTATGCGCAATTTATTTAGTTACTTTACAGATGTGAATATTTGCAACATAACCAAATCGCAAAGGGACAGAGTTGAAAGCCCAGTTAGCAGAGAATAAGTGGAAAATGTTGAGCAGTCAAAAAATGCACTGCAGGAGATCGAGTCATTAAAAAAACAATTGAAATTCGATCAAGACAAAAAAATATTATAGAAAAAACTTGTAAATTAGGAGAAACTGATCAACACATTGCTGATGAATAGGATTGAAAAGTTCAAGTATCTAAAACAATTTTTTAAAGAGAAATAACAATGACAATTTGCTCATTTTGGACATGGAGTTGAGAGAGCCAACGAACCAAGCGGAAGTTCCGAGGAAGTTTCCACGTTGATATTTGACAAACTTTGTCAATTCCATCATCTCGGGTTCTTGCTCGTCATAAGCGTTGCACAAGTTCACCAACGTCATAAGCATATGCCGAAGAGAACAGATTGATCAGCAGTCTCGGCGATCTCGATCATCGTAAAAATGGCTTCTAGATCCTCGATCAACTCCTCTTTGACTATGACATGGAAAGTGAGATACGACAGACCTTTTACGGCCCACTCTCATATTCTTTTCTTTTTTGGATTAGTCAACAATCGTCTGCAAGCCTCAGCCAATTTCTTGGCCGCTCCATCCGCTAACGGTCTGATAGTCACGTCTGAGTCTCCGGACCATTTTTTATTGGAAGTAAATGGGTATGTGTATTTTCTGGTATCTGTGCGTGTGTACAATGATTAAATTTACGCTACAAAAGTTTGTACTATTTGATTAATTTTTGACTTTTCAATACAGATAACTCAAAATGAACCCGATATCTCAATACCTCCAAAATGGCAAAACAAAGAACTTGCGCCATGGCTTAATTTTCTCGAACGGAGAAAAATGATTATATTGATATTGAATTTCATGAACCCATCCTCATCCTGCAAAAAGCCACTAACGCTCGAACTCGAACTGAATCATCCTTGGATTGACCTAATGCGATTATCGGTGAAGACATTCGAATGCAATCTAACGCGCAACACATGCATTATCCAATATCTTTAGTTTCACAGGTCCTACGTTCAAACACGTTACGCACGAGCGTACAGAGGACCATGAAGTGGATGTGCAAAGACCGTTCCACGTCACTCTGGACTTCCGCGGGGATCAGGTGGTTGTGACAGCGTCGGTTATCCCCGAAGAGGAGCAACGGGCGACCGGGCGACCGGGCGCCCTGATTTCGAGACCGACGAGGCACATTCAACCATCTTCGAGGTGGCTGTGAACATTGTGGTCCAGAGTTGCGAGGAATTAATTACTTTTGCTTCCACCTTTTGGTGGAAAATAAAAGATTGGGGTATTACATGTGAGGATATGAGAAAATTACCATCGGAAAATTACCGCACTTAACACGTTATTTTTTTTTTTAAATAACGCGCGATTCTTTATAGAAATGACAAATTGATCCTTTAGGATCGAGATTTTTACATTAAACCATGCATGTACAATATTGAATCTTGGTTTGGTAAACTATTATTTTATTGCGTATCCCCGTAGGGTTTGCAATCTAGTATCCTGTGGCGTTTTTGAAGGGACGTACCCAACCCTATCCAACTCATCCAACTCATTACCATTATCCATAGAGGAAGCTTTGTTTTCGTTAAAAAAAATTTTTTTTGTTTTTCTGAACGTGTTCAGAATGTTCTAAAACGTCGAAAAATTGTAATTTTAAAAAATGTCTGTATGTATGTATGTGTGTGTGTATGTGTTAAATTTACTGAAATTTCTATAACTCCAGAACTAATCAACCAAATCTTAACTCATTATATATAAATAGGGGTAGAAAAAACTGAAGAATATAATAGAATTAATAAAAATTGCTAATAATCAAGGGGTTCTTTTTTAAAAAAATTCTAAAATTTTTTAAAAATGTCTATGGTTGCTCTAACTTCCGCAAATTTGGAGATATCGATCTATTTTTGATTTTATTATATTTTTCAGTCTTTTTTTTTCTACCCCTATTTTATATATAACTAGACACTACAGACGCGCGCTTTGCGCGCGCTATTTAGCTTTAACATTATGCTATTAACACACTATTAACTCCTTGATACACACAACTGTCAAAATATACAATGACAGCTGCAAATGAAGTAAGCGCAGCAAGAGAACCAATCGGCATCGCGGAAAAGCGACAACAATAAACTTCACATCTCCTTTTTAGAAGAGGATTCTTTAAGATTTGGTTGATTAGACCCAGCTTTATACGCGATCAAAGGTACAGAATTTTTTAAGAAATGCCTGTAATAGGTCTAACTTCCGCAAATTTGGAGATATCGATCTATTTCTAATTTTATTATATTCTTCAGTCTTTTCTACCCCTATTTTATATATAATTCTTTAAGATTTGGTTGATTAGATTCAGCTTTATACGCGAACAGATATTAGTATAACATATATTAGTCGCAATAAAGTTTATCACAATAAAAAAAAGTGTGCAAGTAGAAACTTGCACATTGCTTTTTCATAGTTTTTAAGTGTGCAAGTAGAAACGTGCACATTGCTTACTTATAGTTTTTAAGTGTGCAAGTATTTTTTAATCGATAGAGTATCATTTAAGGAAGGTTGGTACTGAATTTGGTGATGATCGATAAAGGGGTTCTTTTTTTAAAAAAATTTTGAATTTTTTTAGAAATGGCCGTGGTTGCTTTAACTTTCGCAAATATTGAGATATCGGGCTGAATTTTTTTTTAATTGATAGAGTATCATTTAAGGAAGGTTGGTATTGAATTTGGCGATAATTGGTAAAGGGGTTCTTTTTAAAAAAAATTTTCGACATATTTGTTCGACTGATTTAATCTGTGAAACAAGCATTTAGAAATGATATCTCTGATTGTCAATTTAAAAAAATGACTGAATAAGTTGCTTGTTTCACAGATTATATTTCCTTTTTGAATACGGGTACTTATAGAAAAACGTAATATACATAGATTTTGATATATTGTACATATATATATATATTTCTTTATATATTTCTCACGTTAACTAACGATTGGACGAAATCTCTGCTTCCTCTATGAGGAAGCAATGTGCAAGTTTCTACTTGCACCATTTTTTTTTCTTTCTTCGAGAGCAATGCCACGGCAGGATGATATAACACCAGGTGTCAGCTGGCGGTCTCTGTCTCTGTTTGAGAAGGATATAGAAATTCGCCTTTAAAAACTAATAAAGCCTAATCTAGATTTATAGAAGGTGCGACTGAGAACAGAGCACCGCGATGCATGTGGCTCGGTTTTGGAATTTGGATGAAATTGTGTCATACGGAGAAAAGTATAACAATGCATTTGCAACATACACGCGTATGCACTCGTCAGTATGTTGCAACACACAGTTGCATGCCAGCTGTACATTTATCCGTCACGACCGATGCATTCACACAACACGCGCAATTGACAGATTTTAGAATTTCTGTAAACCGGATATAATTCCGCGCGCGATATTTTTTTCAGTGGCCGTAGTTTTAACGTCGACACATCGCATTTGTTAACTGGGACACTACACGATTTTACCAGATTATAAGATATAAAAATTTATCATAAAATATACATAAACCTATAAAAATCCATAATGAAATACATGATATCTCGGAAAGTGCTGTTTATTGAGATGGTAATAAATAAAATATATATCGTACTTCCATAAATAATATAATTAAAATAATTTTGTTGTATATGTTTCTTGTAAGAAATAAAGTTTTATACAGAATATTTTTTATGTTGCAGTTTTTGTCATGTCTCCGCGCGAAGGCCTGCGAGATGCTCAAGATATTATGGAGAGCAAAATTCCAGATTTTCCATACCAGTTAGGTCAAATGAACAGGTTGTTAATGACCCACCAATTGGACACGCGGGAGCACTTTATCCGTCTCATGGAGGACATTGAATTTCGTCAGCCTACGATTGACGCATATATTCCCACCCTCGCACATCGCATGAGGGTTATTAGAGAGGGCCGTATTCTCCGTCGTCCTCATCTCCCACCCCCCGGCCACGGCCCAGTATAATATTAATGTGTGTGTGTGTGTGTGTGTGTGTGTGTGTGTGTGTGTGTGTGTGTGTGTGTGTGTGTACATACTGTAAAAACTATTCAATATATTAATGATTCAACATATTAACTGCTTTAAATGACTTTCCTTTATTCATACATGTACTATTTCCACATACACAGTCGTTTATGCCTTTTAATAGTCAAAATAACTGAACTATTTTGAAAACTTTAATATGTTGTACTTTTTACGTGTTTGACTGGCTGTAGCTCAAAAACTGTCCATAGGTTGGCCTTGAGCTCATAACATTTTATATTCAGATCATAAGCTACTACACATAAAAAATTTAGACAATTTTACAATATTAATTTCGAAGAATTAATATTTCTTTTCACAGACTTGTACATTTAGTTGAAATAAATCAAGTTACTTTACAGGATTGCTATGTAAATGATAAAAATTAAAGTACACGCACTTGGGATCAAAATTTAATGTTTAACTATTGCAAAGGTACAAGTTCTTCGAAATTAATATTTCTTTTCACAGACTTGTACATTTAGTTGAAATAAATCAGTTACTTTACAGGATTGCTATATGAATGATAAAAATTTAAGTACACGCACTTGGGGGTTAAAATTTAATGTTTAACTTGCAAAAGTACAAGTTCTTCGAAATTAATATTTCTTTTCACACTTGTGAATTTAGTCGAAATCTAAACTAACCTAACAAAACGATTGTATTGCAATTTTTCCATGTAAATTTATGTAATTTGCTAAGATTTACAAGTCTGTGCAAGCATTTTTAAATTTGACGAGCATTTGACCAGCTTTAGCCATTTTCAACAGCCAATAGGCGTTCAGTTCGCTTCTATTAACTGTAAACGATTGTATTGCAATTTCTTGTAAATTTCTAATTGACTAAGATTTACAAGACTATGAACGCAGCGTTTGTAAATTTCACAAGCTTTAACCGTTTTCAACAACCAATAGGCGTTCAATTCGCTTCACTTAATTCTAACCTAACCTTGAAATCGCAGGTTTCACCCTCGATTTCCCTAGAGAGCCGGGAATCTACCGGTCTGACGCTTACCATGTCCCACAACAACGGGGCGAAGGAAGTACAAAAAGTGCAGCCGAGTGGACAACCCGAGGGGGCCGAACAACAGACAATATTGTCTCAGGCAAGCCCGACAGCAGACAAGGGCACGAGAGGGTCACCTCAATTCGAGGAACTACCCGACGAGGAGGTCCAGAGGCTTATGGCGAGAGGCAGGGCAGACATCATCGAGACAACATCGCCCGGTAGCCAGATCTTCGCAACGGAGGTGGAGGTGCAGCAGGAGTTGCAACCGATACAGAGCAGCCAGCAGGACCACAGCGAAAAGAGAGACTACACACAGCTGTAAAGCAGCGATATATACCTTTTGTTAATGTACAAGCGAGTACTTTTTTATTTCAAGTAATTTTATTCACAAATTTTAGAGCCATTTTAATTTGATTATTTTATACGCGACGAATAGTCGAGAAAAGTGCACGAGGTGCAAAAAGGAGTTTGAGATAGAAATACGGCAGCGAGCCGACATATAATAGGATATGCGACATATAATAATAAAGAAAAAGATTTTACACATAAACAGATACAATTACCCTAATTACACCCATTCCATTCCCAAAGCAACGCATCGAGAAGGGAGCGACAAGATAACACTAATAATAACATTCATTGAAATGGACTCGGATAGATTCAAAATAATAATAATAACATTCATTTTTATTCTTTTTGCCATAGCAGTAGTTAGCATACTGTTACTGGTATATTCCTATAAAGTAGAGTCAGAACCACATTGCTTACCATGAAATTTAAAGAATACATAATTGTTTCATTCATAATATTTTTCCCATTATTCACAAGTTTCCCAGACACGGATATCATACTTACACTCTACGCACTATTCACACTTTACATAATAATTTTAGGAGCGGAGATAGATCCACGACCGATCCGCGAGTGACGGTTCCATAATTCATAATATTTAAGCTACACTTTTAGCGTTATTAACGAGCAGGACATATTCCTGAATTAACATATATTTTATTTAATTTTTTCAAGCGATATTCACAATTACACTCCACTACACTAATTACACTTTACAGGCCATAAGCCGACGAAAGAACGCAGAGACGATCTGTAAGCGGAAGAAATTCCAATTCGAAATAATTAACAATATTACAAAGCTCTAATAACAATTCCAACGTTTAAACAATAATATTAAGGCCTTCAGCCGACGAAATGCGCGAGGTGCACGAGTACAGTTACACTTACACTTTATTCAAGATATCTAAAGATTTTATTACAGAAACGACCCTTTAGGGCAATATTCAACTAATTACGATCATTTGCAACATTTTAAAGCAATTAACAAGAATTACACCTTTTTATTACACTTTCAACACTTTCTACACCTGTTTCTTAGATTCAGCGTGCGAGACGAGCCAGCGAAGGCTCTACACTCTAAACTACACTTTCAACACTCCCTACACCTGTTTCTAGATTCAGCGTGCCAGACGAGCCAGCGAAGGCTCTACACTTTCCATTTACACCCTATACACTTTCTACACTCGCATGCTAGATTTCAGCGTGCGAGAACGAGTCACCGAAAGGTGTTACACTCATTACACTTTCTACACTCGACGTCTTAGGATAAGCGTGCGAGATGAGCCAACGACGGCAGTTACACTTTTGATACACTTTTAGCACTCGAAGTGCAGATTCATTAAATTCATAGAATTTTCAGCGTATTATTTACAGTTACATCTCACGGAAGAGAAACGAGCCGAATGGAGTTGTTCCAGGCAAAGATTTATTTAATATTGCACATTGCATTGATTTTCATTATATTCAGTTACACTTTCTTACACTTTTATGTACTTTCTACACTTTTAGACGGCATTGAGCCAATTTGATATTATATTCATGATTTTGATACATAAACATTATTCCCTGTCGAATTAAGAAAATATTATTATGCGATTATGCGTGCGGTAATTTTAAGCCGCGTTATACTTACCTTTTATACTTACCTTTATTACACCGACTCCGGTGATTAGATGAGACGATTCCATAGCGATCCTGGGTACCTGAAAGAAAGAGAAATAAATACTTACCTGGTTTACATTGGATTCGTCTTTTGTGACGTTGAGAGTCACTCGATATAAATCGAGTGACTTTGAGTTCGCTTGCGCGAAGTTTGCGTGCAGCGACGCGTTTGGTTCACGCGGGTGCGAAAGCCAAGTCGCGCCGTTGCACTTTAGTGTAGCATCTCACGAAAAGGTGCCGAGTCCCAACAACGACTCGGCCAGCGAAGTGCAGATGGAATCGTACCATCTACACCCGAAGGTGCGTCCCGCCAGTGCGAAGGCTGCGCGCCTAAAATGAGGACTCAGCGCATGCGTGAGTCTAAGGTGGGAGAACTCGACCCGTTCCTCCCGGACAGTCCGTCGCGAACTTTCGAGACGATAACACGTACAACGGTTTCGTCATACAAATCGAACAAAGGCGGTCTTATCCCGTTATCCGCTAGCGTTAGTAGCGTGATTGAACATTAATTAGAGACAGTGAGTGCGTGATACGGGATATCCTATTGCGCTTATATTGATCGTTAAGATCCGCTTTAACCGAAATAACGGCGTTTCGATAAAAACTCGACGTAGCAACACGCGATCGAGCGAACACGTGCGTTAGGAGAGATTGCTGTACAATCTAGTATTAAATAAACTATTATTTGTTTATAATAAACAAAAAGCTTTATTACGCGACCCCAGTGAATATCCTATCCTCGTAAATACGTTTCGCTTAACAAGGGCGTGGCCGACGGCCTTGAACGCGCCTGCGACGTGAATCGACAGCCATCTTGCCGAGAAGGAAGGACGGGGCAACGCAGTAAAACAAGGTTTCTGTATTCAATCCAGAAAATACAGTGGCGACCGTAAATTCAGCCCAAGTAGTAAGTGGCTATAATTAATAATTTTAACAATTCCATTCGTTGTTCCGGTCACAACCTAACCAACGATTGTATTGCAATTTCCTATTGTAAAATTATCTAATTTCCTAAAATTAACAAGACCGTAAAAGCATTTTTAAATTTGACAAACTTAAGCCGTTTTTCCCTAGACCAATAGACCAAAGATATTTATTGAAAACCACTTCTAAAGCCTTGTGTACACGATACTAGAAATCGGTCCGAGTTTCAGTTTAAGCCAATGAAACTGCTGCTTTTCTGTAAGAGCTACAAGTTGATTGGCTTAAACCGAAACTCGGACCGATTTCTAGTATCGTGTACACAAGGCTTAAGACCAAAGTCTTGTAGCTCTTACAGAAAAGCAGCAGTTTCATTGGCTTAAACTGAAACTCGGACCGATTTCTAGTATCGTGTACACAAAACTTTAGAAACCAATAAATTCATATAGAAACTTGTTAAATAAATAAAATTGAACAAATTTACTGAAGGAAAATGAAAGATATTCAAACAAAATGATAAATGGAACGTCTAATAATGACTCCTGCCCACAGGACGCGGAAACGCTTGCCGCGCGGCAAGAAGCGACGCGGTAGCCATAAGCTTTTGGTTCTAACGGAAAGGCGACACGTTGATTGGCTGCCGCGTCGCTAGTTGCTGCGCGGCTAGCGCGTCCTATGGGCAGAAGCCATTATTGCATTGCAATTGACGCTCTACGATCTTTGTAATCTCGGTTCTTCGTTCGAAATTTAATTCGAATACGACGTACTTGTCATCTCGACGTACATCGTACATCAGATATTACAGATAGTATTCCTGTTACGTATTTCTGCTTTCGAGTTGCAAAACAACATTAACGGTAAGTAATCTACATCTCCCGATAGTAATTCTCGTTATTAACAGAGTGCTTTTCTGTATTAGTGGATCGTACGAAGAGTGAGCGCAGTAGAACGCGGTACCTTCGAATATTTTCTTCCACGAGCAAAAAACATCGTGCATCAGCAGTGCAATAGATATTTTTACAGATTTTTCCTTTCTGGTTTCCACGAATACCTTCGGATATTTTCTTCAACGAGCTACAAAAGCAGTAAGTAATGTACATCTTAAAGAAACTATTACAAATTGCATCATCAATCATAATTTTCAGTTCTCCAACGAAAAGATCAAAAGTTAAAGTTAGTATGTTTTGCTTAGAAAGAGACGAAGAGAATTAAGCTAAGATTCTCGTTATTAACAGTGCTTTTCCGTATTAGTAGATCGTGCGAAGAGTGAGCGCAGTAGAACGCGGTACCGTCGGATATTATCATCCAAGAGCAAAAAACATCGTGCATCAGCTGAATAGAAATTTTTACAGATTTTTCCTTTCTGGTTTCCACGAGTACCTTCGGATATTTTCTTCAACGAGCTACAAAAACAGTAAGTAATGTACATCTTAAAGAAACTATTACAAATTGCATCATCAATCATAATTTTCAGTTCTCATAATTTTTTAATTAATTTCCGTCTTTAGTTGACGAATGATATCAAACAATGTAATTAAATATGTTTGAGGATCAAAACCAATGGTCGAATCGTCACGATGATTGTTTGCCAATTATAGCCGGATGAAATGAAAATTTTAATTGTTTATTATATTGTTGGCAATTTACGAATGTACTTTAAATATGTTTGATTAAGAATTGAATTAAGCGGAGTTAATCGAAAGCCGTTTAATTAATGATTGTCTATTTGCAACTTGAGATCAGACATGGTAGAATTCTACAAAAAATTGGAAAACATAGAAAACATACAAAGCACTCAGAAGAATCATCTTGCTGAAATGGCAAGACGATTGGGTTATCCTCTTCCTCCTAAACCTATAGCCACCCCAACTCCTAGTCCATCAGTAGAAAAGAGGAAAGTTAAAGAAGTAATAAATGAAAGCAACTTGCAACACATGATTGATGCTCTTCTAGAGAAAGGTATATTGGAAGCCACAGAATCAAATAAAACTATTCTAAGAGATTTTCTCAAGCTGTCTGATCCAGCACAAGTTAGATTTGTGGCAGCTAGTTTATATCTTCCTTTGAATGATGAAGTAGCTCAATTCATAGCTGCTTCTAGCTTGACATCCAAAAGTGAATGTGCCTTGATCCTAAAAGCCTTGTTAGATGCACGAGCTAGTCATCAAGCAACAACCTCTGATGTTATTGTACCTTCTCATCAGGCCCTTACTACTATAACAAGGCCTGCCATCTTGAAGAAAATGTCTAAGCGTGGATGAATCACTTTGCTTAACTTAAAGACTGATACATGGCTGTTCTGCAAAGTCCAAAGATATAGTGACTCTCAAGATTTTTGTATCATACTGTATTATTCTTATTAGTCATTTAAGTTGGTTCACTCCAGTTTATTTTATAAATAATCCATGTAGGAATAAGTTTTAATGTGGAGTTACATAATACATCTTCTCAAAGAACATTATTTGCCATTCCTTTTACCATTAATTAATCCAAATATAAGATATATTTTTAATTCAACATATTAATCCTTAAGCAGTTTTATACTACAAAGATCTACCCCGGGGTATGTGGTGAGAGAAGAAATGAAAAGAGAGAAGATAAGAATCGTAGCGGGAAGAAGAGCGGCAAAATATGAAGAGAAAATGAGAAATGATAACGGAAATGTAATTCTAAGAAAATGCTGGAAGGAGAGAAAGGAGGAAGAAAGCAGGGAAGATATACAAAATTGGTCGACAAAAAGTAAAGAGAGAAGAGAGTACATTCAGAGATGCGGTATGAGCGAGGAAGAACTGATAAGGATAGGAGATGAAGGTATTGATTGTATGGTGACAAGAGACAGAGAAGTAGATATGCAGGAGAGAGCCGAAAAAATTGAAAACTCAAAAGCGTGTAAGGATTATAAAGATGTCAAAATAGAATGGTTGCCTAGATATATCAAAGATGGGGTCAGAAAAGGGAAGAAAAAGATAAGCCTATTAGCGAGAATGAGGTGTGGAAATGAGACAAAAGGGAATATGTATTGGATGGATGAGGAATGGAGAAAATGTAGATTATGCGGGAAAGAAAACGAAGATATGCGACATGTAAGTACGAGATGTGAAAAAGTGGAGAGTTGGAAAGGAAGAATGGCTGATATGTTGAGCGACGATGGAGCAGGGTATGGATGGATGAAAAGTTTGAAAGAGAAAAGATTGGAAGTGGAGAAGGAAAAGAGTATAGTTCAAATGTAAAATTTAATATATGTATTGTTTGATTAGTTTATAAGCAGGATCGTAACAACAAAATGTAAAAACCGGAAACAAGATTTTGACAAATGTATAGTCGTGTAAAGTCTGGCAGTCTAAACTGCTATGTAAGCACCAGAAGGTGAAGCATTAATAAATATATTAATTGATGATTGATATGAGCGAATTCAATCAAAGATATTCAATTAACGATTAATTTTAGCAAAATTAGTCGAAAATCATTCGATTGACGATTGATTTAAGCGGAGTTAATCGAAAGCCGTTTAATTGACGATTGATATGAGCGAATTCAATCGAAGATCATTCAATTAACGATTAATTTAAGCAGAATCAATCGAAAATCGCGCGCATTATTATCGATCTAGTAGGTAAATTAGGTAAGTAAATACCACGCCAACGTGAGAGAGCAAGGGTGATGTGCGCTCGCACGCGTCGCGGCATAGTCCATCGCCGGATCTCGGCGATGGCCGAAACTCTTGCAAAAGTTGACCAATTTTTCATAATATTAATTTCTACCGTAATAGGTTTTCACTAATCCTGACGATTTTATCCAGCATAAAAGCTAAGCGACATACTTTTACTTTCTAGCTACATATACATACGAGTAAAAATATACACTATTTCACTGTACGAATATGTTGCTGTAATCATCGAGTGCTGATAAAAATGTTAAAAATAAACATTTACCTGAAAACCCAACTGGTAACGAGATGAATGATGGACCAAAATAACACTCTTGTTTAATTTTTTTCGAAATCTTTCCACATTATTATTCAAATTATTGATATATTCCATCATGTTGACGTTGAATATATACTTTTTCATCGTAATTTGATTTTCAACAAAAACCCGGAAATTAGCGCGAGAAAACCACGACACTGTGTGATGCCAATCAACACCAAAAATTTCAAAAATTTGGACGAAATCACCTTTTCTCAGCATTGCATTCCGTTTATATTGGAAAGCTGTAAATTTCTTTTACAATTGATTAAACCTCCTTGAAAATAAACAAAAAATTGTTTGGGTTTATTAAATTATCCATTTACCAGTAAATTACCATCAAAAGTTGGTAGCAATTAATTGTGAAAATAAAAGACTTGGTCAAATCAATTAAAAGTACGGAGGTAATTAATTCTTCGGGAAACAGAGATGAAGGCAAACGCGGTCAAATCAGATGAGAAAAAGATTGAAACGGAAAACGTGACGACAATATATTGTTTCAGCGATGAGAGAAAGAAATAAAAAAATACGCAACTTTTGTTCATGATTGCGCATACTGCGCTTATACATTTAAGCATAAATCTGGCACTTGTCGTTGCAAGGTTGCGCAATTAGATGCAATGTTTCCCGCGCATTTTTCACGACAGTCGTCTAGTAGGAACGTGGAAGGACATTTCAGTCGATTTGTCCCGCTAAATGACCAAGCCCTGCCCACAACTGTGAAACAAAATGTAAATCTTACCAAAGCATCGGGGTACTCTACGTTTACCATATATTCCGCATTATCATCATTATCATCGTTGTCCCCCTACGCACAACTATGGCTTTCGCTGCTACTTTTGGAATCATCTTCCGCAACGTGTCGCTCACTGTCCGTCCTTGTACTAGTTGCACTATTACTACTACTACTCTCTGTGCCATCATCAGCGTGAAAATCATACGTTGGAACATTTTCGCCAATCATCTCGATCGGCTCCACCACCATCGCTACCCGCCTAGCATGCGGGTGCATCCATCTGTATCCAACTAGTAAAATATTAACGGTATGCCAATTGTTGTTGTTCAACTCGTGTTTCAACGCAACAACAACAACAACAACAACAAGACTGACTCGATGAGATAACCCCGTATATATAAATGGCCAGGTTTATTAAATTCGCGATAATGTACGTGTGCGCTCAGCGCGTTCAACGCACTCAGTAGTTATAACCTAGAGATGAATAGTGACAGTCGTGATGTCAAATAGTGATAGTTATCACCAACAATATACATTTGACCGCAGGGAGCTGACGTTTATGAGCGATAATTTTGACAAAAATTCTAAAATAATTTTAGCAGAAGTAGACTCAAAGCAGAGAACCACTTTCGCAAACGAAATTAAGAAATTTATTGATAAGAGAACTAAAAAAAACAACTACAACTGAATCTGGCACACATCCTAACATATTTTCAGCAAAGTCAATATCAGCAACAGAACTGAAAAATGTTACAGCAAGTTCGAGTTCTTAAAAAAGGAATTTAAAGTAATATTTAAAAAATGTCTTTGAAAGTATTGTACAAAGGAATCGATACGTGCCTTGAACGAAAGTCGGCTGGCAACAAAAAGTTCTGCGCTTTATGATAGAAAATCTGAAAGAACACAAGAAGAAAAAGAGGGCGAAAAAAGTTGATGGCATTCTCGACATGTATGGTGCAAATTGATATTAATGTTTGAATTATAAGTAAGAAAACGTGTATGTACACGGAAAGAACGGTTTTGCTGAAGTACCTAAAAATTTAGCTAGATACAAATCTGAAAATAATTTTGTTGGACCATCAAAATAATTATGTAAGACGTTTAAGCATGTTGAACAATGTTGTAAAAAGTTTTGACATTCTAGCAATCAGTTTGAGTGTTCTACATAATTATTTTGATGGTCCAACAAAATTATTTTCAGATCTGTATCTAGCTAAATTTTTAGATACTTCAGCAAAATCGTTCGTTCCGTGTGTATGTATGTGCGCTTGACAGCATCAATCTATTTGTATGTAAAAAAAATCATATAATTCCATTTTAAAAAATGGCGTTGACCTCCATGTAATCTTGAAAAATCAATTTTTTCGAAAATTGGTTTTACTATTGTGTGTCCCCCTTCAGACCATACAACTTTTATATGAAACATTTGTCTCTACAATGTCGAGTTTACTAAAAAATCGGGTGGGACGGGTGGTCTGGGACACCCTGTATATATGTTAAGGAAACAGCCGTCGATTCGGTAGAAAAATCTCGAAATTGCGAGGAGCAATCGTCGGTGTTGTGCGTGTTCTGGAATGTGGCAAAAACTTGTTTGTCTCAGTGCGCGTTATACTCTTATTGGCTCCTCGCGGTCTCGCGACATCTCGCGTTTCCGTATTGGTCAGGATCTATAACGCGACTCCCGGTTCGGGGCTGGTGGGGCCACTGGACCGCCCGCCGGACGATCGCCGATGATGAGGCAGTCTAGTAGTCTACTGTCGCGTCGCATGTCAGTTACATAGCGGTAGCAAACGCCGGGGGGCGTACGGTGTGTACGCCCGCCGGCGTACTTTCGATCCGCGTGATCCATGAAAACTGCCATTATCGTACGGGCGACGGGACACGGGACACCGGATGATTTTTCGCGCCAGTACGAATCGGAACGGCGAGAGGTGGCCGCCGAGAAGCGCGCCCGTCGACTATATAGGGTACTCCGCGACGCGTAGGCAGTAATTACCTAAAAATTGACATATTTCCGTCAATAATCAAGATTTTGGAAAAATTCAAACGTCATTTTGTTCGACGCGAAAAGAGAAACAAATTTTCTCTAGTTCATTTTTTTATAGGATGTATAGTTTGATCGCTAGGACAATTAAAACAAATAAATTATTAATAACTTTTTATTGCATCGACTTACGAAAAAACTATTTACAGATTCTTGTTCTACGACCCAAAAAACATAAAAAAACATTGACTAAGCCATCAACCTCGATAAAAATGCTCAATCGACCTGGCGTATGGACTATGAGTAAAATGGTTCAGTTGTTAAATCTCGTTAGTATCTTTTTTTTTCTCTTAGAAAGTTACCTTACCTTCCCTTATTCATGTATATGTATGGATAAAGCACCACGTCTTGGGCCAACATAGTATGACCATAACCAAAGAAGCTCAAATACAAGATTCTCAATCAGGAATCTCCAACCTGACTTGATTATACAATATCGAGAAAGGGTCCTGGTGGTTGATGTAACAGTCTGCCACGAGGATGGGGATCTCTTGGAAAGAGGAAAAAGGGACAAAATGGCTGAATGTGCGTCCTTCAAAGCTCCCCTTAAAACGCTATTAGGGGCGAAAGAATGTGAGATTCTCCCGATTGTTATCGAGACGAGAAGCACAATACCCCAAACTACTGTTTTCTGTCTACAAAAACTGTAAGTAAGACAGAGGCTCACTGCAAATAGGAATATGTCAGAAGCATATAATAATGGAAATCTACTTTATTGGGAATTTGTTAGCAGTACAAAAATATCAGCACACGAGCTGTTTATTGTAGCAGGATCCTTAGCAGAGACGTGTATAAACCTAAATAGCGAGATAAAATGCACGTTGTTGGCTGAAAAAAAATATATTGAGGAAAGTAGAATGGCGCTTACCAAAATTAAGGATGTGCTTTCGTTATCGCTTCTAGCGCTCAGAAGCTCAGTAAAGTTGTACCATATGTTTATGGACTACAACGCGCCTTTGCGTCTAGATAGCAGTAATGCTGAAGAATAAAACTCTTAACACCAGCTCACTGATATATATTATATATTGACGAAGGTCTTGGGCCTGATCCACCCAATTACACATTTATTCATTTATTCATTCGGGAGCCATTTACACTCCTGATTTTAAAGCCTTGCCGGCATTTTTGCCGTAGAACATCAGTGACGCAAGTCGTTCGAAGGGGTACCGAACGGCGGCAGAGCCGTGCGACCGAACCGCCCTGGCGCACGCCTCCACGTGGCTCCCCGTGGTAACAGCAAGAAGTGCGTTCAGCGCGCTCATTTATAACCAAATCGCAAAGAGACAGAGTTGAAAGCCCAGTTAGCAGAGAATAAGTGGAAAATGTTGAGCAGTCAAAAAATGCACTGCAGAAGATCGAGTCATTAAAAAAACAATTGAAATTCGATAAAGACAAAAAAATATTATAGAAAAAACTTGGAAATTAGGAGAAACTGATCGACACATTGCTGATGAATTTTTTTTTAAAAAGGTAATTTTGTACTGATATCATGCATTTTCAACGGTGATGTGGAAATCTATTGGCATTAAATTTGAACATATACTATCATCTATTTGCGTGATTTAACACACGCATACGCACGCACACGCACGCACATATATATATATTTACAATTTGTGTCCGCTCGTGTAAATATACATCATAATCGTTTAATAATTTCTCTTTTTATTACAGCTAGAAGATGGATGAAGAGTCGAAAATCTTGCGGCTCATACCGCGGTCGTGGACGTAGCAGCAGCAACGGGCATCGCGGTGGACGTGGCCGTGGCCGTGGATCATACGGCGGTAGCAAAACAATCTATCAAACGATTTATAGGTATAAACTTGGTTTATAGGTAAATCGTTTGAAACGCGCGCGCAATTAACATTCCCATTTTACTGTCACTCTTAACTTTATATCATAATAATATTAATAATTCTATTTAAAAAAACAGTGGTTAGCACGCAGGGCAACACGCACCGAAGCTCCATATGATTTACAGTTAATACCGTCCCTGAGTTCGAGCGTCTTTTGTCTCCGCGAGCAGTCCAGGGTAGCGATTATGTAACTTTTTCCCTAGAGCGGAAACGTAAAAAGTGAAAAGTTTCATGTAACTATCTCTTTCTATTGGTGTTGAATAGAAAGAGATAAACTTTGCGCAGCGATCATGAAACTTTTCCCCTAGCGTGAATTGTGAAAAGTGAAATGTGAACGGTGAAAAATGAAACTATTACGTGAAACGTGAAATCATGTGAAATCGAAATGGCTGCTACATCGCTGCGAAGACTGCGTGGTATTTTAAGATCTTTATCCGAGGTAATCTTTTTCTTTTAAGTAAAATGTCATCAAAACGTTACATACATTTATGAGAAACATTTAATTAATGTCACATCTGATAATATAGTGTATCAAATAAGTTAAACAACTATATCTTCTACATGTATAAAATATTTAGAGGTTATCCTTGATTGCGAAAGACGTATAGTAAATGTAACAGTTTATTAAATGTTATAATGTAAATTTAATGTACAAATTAATACATGCGTAAAAGCATATAAATAATTTAATTTAATACAAATTTCAATAAGAAAATTTTAATAAACCGAAACCGAAAAAACTGTAATTTACAAAATACCAGTACTTTTGTTAGCTAGAAAACCGAAACCGGTTTTACCGGCTTACCGGCATGCACGTACACGTGCAGAATCTCAAGCGCGCCCCTGTGGATCTGACACCCGACGTACCCGATTCAGACCTTGGAGGGGGGGGATTCGCACGGGTCGAAAACAGCCGCCGTTCGATTGCCGACATGGAGGAACGCACGTCGAAAGAAATTCTCGAAGAAATTTCAAGAATCCTCGGCGAAAAGACCGAGGAATCTGACGCGGCTAATTCCTGGATTAATATTTTAATCCCCGGAATTAATCCCCGGAGGCCACCTTATATCGGGGAAGACCAGAGACCGCACCGCCACCTCCACCGGCCGGACCGTCAACATCCGTGTCGCAACCACCGCGAGTCGGGACCACAGTCCAGCGGTCCGACGCAGCGAACCAAGCGAGGCAAGCGTGGCTGCTGGGCCCGCCACCACCGCTGCCCCGACTCTTGCGACCAAGGTACGATCCACCTCGACGGCCGCGACTGAGGCTCAATCCATCGAGGGTCATGGGACCGCTCCCACCGCCGTCGACCGAGATTGAGGTCGAGCCAGGGGTCTTCGTATCGGTCCCACATTATGCTCGCCACATTTCTCGAGAATACAAGCCCCGGCTCGGGTCGCGCCGGTGGCACATAAGATTTAATAGGGACGGATCCATCCGTTCGATTCAAGAGAAAACCCAGAAGCCAGCCTAAGACAACCCCAGGACTGACCAGCTCCACCGACTGTTCCGAGAGGTTTTAGTCGGTAGGCCATGCATGCAGTATCGTGGGCGATGTGTATGCATGGAATCCGACACTCCCCTCGTCCCTCTACCCGGAGGGCGAGGGGGTCTTCCCCCTTTGGGGCTACTGGGTAAACCGGGTTAGTCTCGGGATCCCAGTAGTAGAAGATTTTCACACGTAAAAAAAAAAAACCAGCTAGCCTCCATCACTAAAAAATTTCGCAATAAAAATCCAAATTTAAATCTTAGAGCAGGGCTGATAAGGGTACATGTATTGTGACGTTGCAGTTTCGCTGCATGGTTGCAGCGCCCCGCCGCCGTCACAAGGCGCGGGTTTCGCGACCTTTTTCACGCCCGAGGACGGTTCAACGAATCGATGCGAGATCTCCAGGGGCATATTATAATTGCGTTACAAATTACTGATCCCTTTTATTTTATTTTGTATCATTTGCGTGGCGCCTCACCGAGCCGAAGACCGGAGTTTCCTGAGAGGATGCAGAGGACGCGAAAGCGGAGTCGACGAGAAGGGTAACGGCGAGAGACCGGACGACGGAAAGCGGATCGAAGCGACTCGCGGGCCGCCGAGAGCGACGGAGCGCAGGAAAACACGCGCGCGGCGCGTGACACAGCGGCGGGCGGACCCATAATGGCAGGGCCCCGGGACGCCGGGGCTAAATCAGCTCATCTGCCCTCCTCACACTGCTGACCGGATTCCGGGATAGGCGGCCGCCATTCCCGAACCGAAAAGGAGGAACACGGAGGCAGACACGTCCCGTCCGCCGCCGGGAAGAATCCCGGAAAAGTTGCCGCGCGAGCGAAGGGCCGTTTAGCGCCCTGCGGAAAGCCGTAATTCACGGCCCTACGCACGAATCCGCCGCGAGCCTGCGAGCTCACCCCTCATTGGTCCGCGCTCCAACGTCGCGGGGCCGCGTACGCCCGGGGTGGGGTGCGCTATCGATTCCGCCATCGAGCGAAATTTCGGGAGCATTCGTGGATCGTCCTCGATAACCGACGCACGTCAAAGGCCAAGTCGCGATATTCTCTTCGCGTTAAGTCGCATTTTGGGAGCTGAGTACGACGTCCGGCTGCTCTCTTTCGACCCTTGGGACGACGGCGAGGACCCTCGGGAGAGAATCTGCCTACGGTGAGGTTGCCTCGGTAACGTTTTATGTAAAGCCACGACACCGCTCCCCGGGTCGCGCTCTCGCTCGGGAAAATTCGCGATAATTAGCGTATTCGCCGACAAGGCGTATTTAGCGATCGATAGCGAGAGCGAGGGGCACCGGAATGGTCTCGTGGCCGTGGGATCGCGATCGAAATCTACGAACCTCTGGAGATCGCGGTAGGCGCGTCGATGACGACGTTCGATATCGCGAATACGCCATTTCTCGCGCCCTTCACGTTCACGACCGCGTGTCTCGTTATGCGTAGTATTGCGCCCGGTCGAATCGTAGATTCTGCACGCGATATTAATGGCGTCAGAGGGATATTCGCGTTGGTTTAATTGCGTTACTTACGATTCGCGTTCGGGCATTTAGACTATCCTCGCGATATCGGCTGCGTTGAGATATTATTCGCGGTAGGATGTGGTTCGCCTTAAGATACCATCCGCGTCGACCTAAGGTTGCGTCTCGTTATTACTCGCGGTAATTCCGTAATCTTTCTCGCGTTAATTCGAGTATTTCGCGTTATGCCGAGTGTCTCGGCGCATCATTTTTCGCGTTGGACGATCGCTGACGATCGCGTGTGTTGCGTTCGATCAGAATCACTGGCGTAATCTCAGTTCTTGCGTTAGGATAAATCGGTCATTTCGCGTTAGTTATAATATTGCTCGCGGTACTTCCGTATATTTTCTCGCGTTAGTTTAGTATTTCGCGTTTCGTCGAGCGCCCCGGCGCCTTTATTCTTCGCGTGAGGATATCCCTGGCGATATCACATGTTGCGTTCGTTCCTTCTTGCGTTGGGACGTTACTCGCGTCGCGTTCGTTGCGTTAGTTTAAGATTATTCTTTGCGTTAGTTTAAGATTATTACTTGCGGTAGATTAAGATTATGATTTGCGTTAGGTTAAGATTATTTGGCGACAGAATCCCGGCACGGGTTTAAAAACTTGCGTTCACGCGCTCCAAGCGTGGCGCATTATAATTTCGCGGTATTGCGCGCTATTATTTCGCGTTTATTTCCGTTATGTCGTAGTCAGTCGTAATTTGTACCGATATTCTATGTTATTTGCCCGCGAGCTTTTCTACTATTGTTAGCTGTGAAATTATATGATCTCGATGATTTGGTAAGTTTAGTTTTCCTCACACGTTCTCTTGCTGCGCCTTCCGCGCGTATACTGAGTTAACGTAATTTTCCGTTTATTTCTGGCGTCCGCGTTATCATATTTTGTATTCGAAATTTGACGCCCGCGTTATCTACCACCTGCTATTTGCTTTTGTTTTGAAAGCCCCATTGGCATTTACTGTTCATCCGGGGATCATTACAGAATAAATGTTATTCTTTATTTGTTAATGGCTTGAGTTACGACATTCGTTATTAATTAGGCGTCACCCCGCCGAATACTGCGCTGCCCTTCATCAACCCCGCCCTGCTATTAGGTCGAGCTAGCCATTCCCTCGCACACCGACTTATTCGTTTTGCGTCTCGTTTTTGGTTTCTCGCGATTTCGCGGACGCGAATTTACGCGTCTGGCGCCCAACAAGAGAATCGCTTCGTGAAGTGTCGGAGGTGCGAGAGAATCACCGGAGAGGCCTATCATCCCGCTCTCCTTTCCCCTTTTGATCCGGCACACGTCCCGGACCGCTCCGGGAGTGAAAAAGTCGTGACAAAATTTGTATATATAAAAAAGTACAAAATAATACGTAAAAAAAGGTAAAGACGGACGGTAAGACTATTGAGTAAAATGGTTCAGTTAAATCTCGTTAGTATCTTTTTTTTTCTCTTAGAAAGTTACCTTACCTCCCCTTATTCATGTATATGTATGGATAAAGCACCACGTCTTGGGCCAACATAGTATGACCGTAACCAAAGAAGCTCAAATACAAGATTCTCAATCAGGAATCTCCAACCTGACTTGATTATACAATATCGAGAAAGGGTCCTGGTGGTTGATGTAACAGTCTGCCACGAGGATGGGGATCTCTTGGAAAGAGGAAAAAGGGACAAGATGGCTGAATGTGCGTCCTTCAAAGCCCCCCTTAAAACGCTATTAGGGGCAAAAAAATGTGAGATTCTCCCGATTGTTATCGGGACTAACTACTGTTTCCTGTCTACAAAAACTGCAAGTAAGACAGAGGCTCACTGAGAACACTATCGCTTCTAGTGCTCAGAAGCTCAGTGAAGTTGTACCATATGTTTATGGACTACAACGCACCTTTGCGCCTAGACAGCAGTAATGCTGAAGAATAAAACTCTTAACACCAGCTCACTGATGTATATTATATATTGACGAAGGCCTGATCCACCCAATTACACATTTATTTATTTATTCATTCGAAAGCCATTTACACTCCTGATTTTAAAGCCTTGCTGGCATTTTTGCCGTAGAACATCAGTGATGCGAGTCGTTCGAAGGGGTACCGAACGGCGGCAGAGCCCCGGCGCACGGGCGGACGCCTCCACGTGGCTCCCCGTGGTAACAGCAAGAAATGCGTTCAGCGCGCTCATTTATAACCAAATCGCAAAGGGACAGAGTTGAAAGCCCAGTTAGCAGAGAATAAGTGGAAAATGTCGAGCAGTCAAAAAATGCACTGCAGGTGACAAAGCGATTAGCATCTAACGATAACTAAATCAGGCACGGCACTATTCCGTATTATAATTATATAAAGTGATTCTTATCGAAAGTAAGTAAAATTTGATTTTATATATCCGCGTCGTGATGGGAAGAATAAACAAAAAAGTAAAACAAGTTGTATATTTTACGTGAAAATCTTGGGCAATTGCACAAGCGACTCAAACGAAGTATAGACCTCTCACTTTTTATAACGCCGCGAATTCTTGGGAAGCAGAATGAACTGTCGCATACCTACTGTCAGTACTGCAAATCGTCACGTTTTCATAGATACATAAAGGAAAACTCAGTTTTAAATGTAAAATGTAAAATAAATAAGAAACCTATATATATATGTACGAGTAAAATCTGAATTTCTTTTTTTTAAATCTCTATAAATATATCTTATATACATACTTATATTTTAACGCATTAATTCTATATTTATATTAATTTGATAGACAAATTTATTTGACTCCATTGCGAGCAATGTCTCATATTAATATCGGAAGCGACATTTCATATTCTGACAATAATAGTCGAAATCTCACGATAACAACCGGAAATCAATTTTTTCTTCTTGTTTTTTGTTCTTTTTCACATGTTTTTTCAAGAGTTTTAAGTCAAGAGTTAAAGTCAACATACGAGTGTGAACTATGGCGGTTAATTATGACGAGAGTAAGTATAATACTATTAATATATAACTCGATAAAAAAAGTTCGGAAAACCTTCTTTTGTTCCGCTAAGTTATAAAGACGTGTCTAATTATATAAACAAACATATTAGAGAGAGACATTAATGCCCGATTTCACTAACGTCTTATCACAAAAATTATATTATAATTATTAATTATATTACGTCTCTTGGATGTTTCAGATATATGCCCTATATGTTTAGAAGCATGGTCTAACAGGCGAACACCGTCTGTGTTCGCTAAATTGTGGTCACTTATTTGGCCAAAAATGTATTTTAAAATGGCTACGCAGCAGTGCGAATCGTTGTCATTAAAAAAACTTATAAAATTCGATCAAGACAAAAAAATATTATAGAAAAAACTTGGAAATTAGGAGAAACTAATCGACACATTGCTGATGAATAGGATTGAAAAGTTCAAGTATCTAAAACAATTTTTTAAAGAGAAATAACAATGACAATTTGCTCATTTTGGACATGGAGTTGAGAGAGCCAACGAACCAAGCGGAAATTCCGAGGAAGTTTCCGCGTTGATATTTGACAAACTTTGTCAATTCCATCATCTCGGGTTCTTGTTCGTCATAAGCGTTGCACAAGTTCACCAACGTCATAAGCATGCCGAAGAGAACAGATTGATCAGCAGTCTCGGCGATCTCGGTCACCGTAAAAATGGCTTCTAGATCCTCGATCAACTCCTCTTTGACTTTGGCATTAAAAGTGAGATACGACAGACCTTTTACGACCCACTCTCTCATATTCTTTTCTTTCTTTGGATTAGTCAACAATCGTCTGCAAGCCTCAGCCAATTTCTTAGCCGCTCCATCCGCGAACGGTCTGATAGTCACGTCTGAGTCTCCGAACCATTTTTTATTGGAAATAAATGAGTATGTGTATTTTCTGGTATCTGTACGTGTGTACAATGATTAAATTTACGCTACAAAAGTTTGTACTATTTGATTAATTTTTGACTTTTCAATACAGATAACTCAAAATGAAGCCGATATCTCAATACCTCCAAAATGGCAAAACAAAGAACTTGCGCCATGGCTTAATTTTCTCGAATGGAGTATCGGAGAAAGTTATATTGGTAACTCGAAAAAATCCAGATGTGTCAATATATTGTATTGTATTGTATTGTATGTACGTTTTATTGTATATCCCTGTAGGGTTCACAATCTACACGGCGTTTTGTGAGGAACGTACCCAAACCTCTTACATTCTCTCACCCCTTTAGCCTGGTCATTTGCGACCTTACACTTAATCTAATTTCCCTATCCCTCCCCCTTCCCCCTCTGTTTGGCTTTTTCCGCTTCCTCCGCATCTTCTGCTACTTCCGCTTCTGCGTCCCTCTGCCTCCCTCCTTCCCGTCTCGGCTCTTCCCCATCCTCGTTCGGGTCCCTCGGCGTCCTCTCCCCCGTCCTTCTTGCGCTCACGTCCTCCTCCGACCACCCTATACTCCTGTCTCCTTCCATTCTCCTTTCTTTCTCCTCTCTCCCCTCCATTCTCTCCCCCTCCATTTACCTTCTTTCCCCCTCTATTTCCATCATCCATTCCTCCCCTCCCCCCTCCTCATCCAATACCCATCCCACCGCTTCCTGCCAACTTCCTCCTCCTGCTTTCCATCTTCTGCATTCCTCCCATACATGCTCCCACGTTTCTTCCCTATATTCGCACATCCTGCATTTCTTCTTTTCTCCTTCCCAGTACCTGCTCTCTCTCATCTCATTCCCTAGCCTAAACCTCGCCACCCTTTTCCATCTGCTCTCTCCCCATCCCTTCTTCAGATACCCCGGAATACCCTCTCCTTTTATTATCTTGTACCACCTATTATATTCCGATTCCTCGATCCTCTCCCGTCTCTCTTTCCTTTGCTTCTCCTTATCTCCTCCAAATAGCTTATGATACCATTCGTCTCCATCTTCTCTCAGCCTTTCCAGTTCTTTTAGCCTCACTCCTCTGTCTTCAAAGAAGCTTCCTCTCTCTCGTTCCCAGCTTGATCCTACTTTCCCTTCTTTCTCCCTTTCCCTCAACTCTTCCCAACATAGCCTCGCCAGCTCGCTTCCTTTCCCCTCCTCTAACTTTTTCTCGAATCTCCATGCCCTCATCCCCGCCCTCCCTCTTAGCTTCTCCCTTTGCAGCTCTTCCCTAACCAGATACCACGGTGTCCTTCCATCTACTCCCAAAACCCATCTGATATACCTTTCTTCCAATCTTTCCATTCCTTCCCTCTCTCTCCATCCCCATATTTCTGCTCCATATCCCATAACCGTCCACACCAGTCTATCAAACAGCCACAATCTTTTTCCCCAGTCTTTCCCAAATCTTCTCTTCCCTATCCCCCAAACCTTCCCCATCACCGCTGCCGCCTTCTTGATCCTTTCCCTTACATGTGCTTCCTGCCCTCCATTCCTTTGAAACACATACCCTAAATATCGAAATTCCTTTACTTCTCCTATCACTTTTCCTTCCCATCTCCATCTTCTCTTACAGTCCCTCCCTCCTCCTTTCTTAAACCTCATTATTTTTGTTTTCTCCACATTCAGCTCCAGCCTTTTCCTGCCTAGGTAACCTTCCAATCTTTCCAACATACTCCTCATTTGATCCTCATCCTCCGCCATTAACACAACGTCATCGGCATACGCCAACGATATATCCTCTTACCTCCTAGCACTATCCCTCCCCATTTAACCCTACCCATTTCCTCCTCCATATCTGCTAGCATTACGTTAAATAGTAACGGGCTCAGCGGACACCCCTGCCTTACCCCCCTCCCCGTCCAGAACTCTTCCCCTACTTCGTTTCCCACCCTCACCCTACTTCTCGTCTCCCTCAGAATCTTCTCCGTCCTTCTCACCAGTCCTTCCCTTATTCCCCTTTCCCTCATTACTTTTACTAGTACCCCTCTGTCTACCGAGTCAAACGCCGCCTTGAGATTCACAAAACATGCAATCAGTTTACCCCCTTTCTTCCCCAACCTTCTATTCACCAGGTGGTTCAACACATAGATATTATCAATAGTTCCCATTCCCCTTCTGAAACCTGTCTGGTTTTGTGGCACTATTCTCTTCCCTCTAGCTTCTCTCTCAACCTCTCCGCCAGTATTGCCGTGTACACCTTATATAACGACGCCATTATTGTCACCCCTCTGTACTCCTCCACCCTTTTTCCTTCCCCTTTCTTTACAATTGGCGCGATTATTCCCTCTTTCCAATTTTTCCGGCCATCCTCCCCCCTTCCACACCCTGTTAATAAATCTCCATGCCCAATTCTCCAACTCCTTCCCCCCGTGCTTCCATGCCTCGCCTGGTATTCCATCCCTTCCCATAGCTTTTCCATCCTTTAACTTCCTCATTATCCTCCTCATTTCTTCTAATCCTACCTCCTCTTCCTCCTCTCCTTCCTTTCCTCCCTCCCCCCTTCCGTCCCCATCCTCACCCTCCCCTCTACTCCTCCAACAACTTCATAAAGTGCTCTTTCCATTCTTCCTCCTCAATCCCCTCCTTCAATTCCCCTCCTCTTTCTTCTCTCCCTATTTACTATCTCCCAAACCTCCGATTCACTCCTTGCTTCCTCTGCTTTACTCTCCCATCTCCGATTCTCTTGCTTCCTTCTTCCACTTACATATCTCCTTAAACCCTTTCTTTTTTCCTTGTAAACGCTGCCTTCTTCTCTTCCCTTCCTCCATTCCCTCAATTTTCTTCTCGCCTCTTTCTTCGCCTCACTGCACTCCTTGTCCCACCACCCCTCCTCTTTTTTCTTACTTCCCAGCTCCTCCTCCACCTCATTTTATCGCCTCTACTATTCTTGATTCCATTTCCTCCCAATCCTTATTTAACTCTTCCTCTTTTTCCTCTACTTCCCCTATTTTTTCTATGAACATCTTTGCTCCTTCCTCGTTCCACACTCCCCTGTTCCTTTTCTTCCACCCTCTTCCTGTTTTCCTAGTCGTTCTCCCCCCTTCTTAAAACCATTTCCAAGGGGTGGTGGTCTGAGTCCACTCTATCCCCCACCGTTCATGCTCTCAATCTTCTCTCTTACCTCACCATCCCCTATTACATAGTCAATCACCGTATCTCCTCTTCCTCCCGTGAAGTAAATTCCCCCTCCTCGTCTCCTCTTACATTCCCATTAAATATTTCCCATTCCTCTCTCCTCTAAGCAATTACCAGCCTCCTCCCCTCTCTATCCATCTTCCTATCCTTCGATTTTCTTCCCCCTTCCTCTGCTCTCCCCCGTCCTCTTCCTCTGCACTCCCCCCTTCCTGTCCAGTCCTCGCGTTTGAAATCTCCTCCAATTATCGTAAATCTTCCTTCTTCTTTTCCTTCCATTATGTGTCCTAACTCCTGTACGGTCTCCTCCATTTCCTCCCTTTTTTTGCATATACTCCTATAATACTCCAGTTCTCCTCCCCTATCCTTACCTTCCCCTCTATCCTACCTCCCTATCAATCTTTATCTCCGTTCCTTTCTCTTTTATCCCTTTTCTCATTCCCATTACCATCCCCCCATCGCTCTCCCTTTTTTATTCTTCTTTGCCATTTGCACTCCCCATTCGTACCCTTTTGGTAATCTTCCCCTTATTCTTTCCCATCCCTTTTCTCCTATCCATGTCTCTATTAAGACTACCACATCTTCTTTCTTCAGCCCCTCCCAAAAGTCCTTATCTATATTTTCCAAGCCTGCTACATTCCAGAACACCATCCTCCAATACTTCCTACTCCCCCCGTCCTCGCCTCTTCCAACTTCCGTTTGCTGATCTCCATCTCCTCCCCTCTATCCTCCTCACTTCCTATTCCCCCGTCTCCGCTCTTACTCTCTCCCTCTAACCTCCTCTCTCCCCTCTTCATTCTCTCCCCCGCTCTCCTTCCTTCTATTTCCCTTTTCATCCTTTAACACTCCCTCTTCCACATCCCACCTCTACCATACGTTTTTCCATTCTTATTCTTCCTGCTCTGATCCACGCCCTCCTTCCCTCTCTCTCCTCTCTTCTCGCTATCTCTCTGAGTTTCCAATTCACCCTCCTTTCCTCCCATGTCAAATCCTCCGTGATTCTCTCCTTTCTGCCCATCAGACTCCTCTTTTTCTCCAACACCTCCCACTTTTGCTCTTCATTCTCCAGCTTCAGCAGCACCATTTCCCATCCTTTTTCTGCATCCCCCCTATTCTCTTCACCTCTATCGCCTTCACTTTGGCTCCTATTCCCTCCAATAGCTTTTCTGCTTCTTCCCTCCTCCCACCTTCTTTTACCTCCAACCCCCTTATCACTATATTTCTTCTTCTTTCCTCCTTCTCCTTCCTTTCCAACCTTCTCTCCACCGCTCTCATTCTTTCCTCAACCTCCTCTCTCCCGTATCGTACCTCCCCCTTTCTCTCCTCCTTTCTCCCTTCTACTTTCTCCTCTAACTTTTTTACTCTTTCTTCCATTGTTTACCTTCTCCTCTTTAGCTCTTCTCTCTCCTCTTCCATCTCTTCTCCTGCTCCCCGAATTCCTTCTCAATCCTCTATCTCCTCTCTTGTCCCTCCTTCCTTGTTCCTTCATATCCTCCCCTAGCTCTATCATCATGTTTCCTAATTCCTCCGTCATTTCTCTAATGGCCTCCCTCAGTCCCTCTGCACCTGCCTCGTACTCCGTTTTAGGGGATCTTACCGTCTTCTTGCTTCTCTTAAACGCATCATCTCTCTCTTCCCCCATGCTTTTATCTAGTTCGTCTCTCTTCCTTTTCCACAACTCATCCAAGTTCCCGCGCTCCCGTGCTCCCCGTACTCCCCCTTCTACCTCTGTCCTTTTCCTTCATCTTATCTATCACTTTCCTTACCTCCGTCTCGCTTTCCTTCTACTCGTTCAATCTCCTCCTACTCCACGTATCACTTCTCCCTCTATCTATACTATCCTCTATGCCCTGCCTTGCGCTGCCGCACGCGTCCCGAATCCCCCGTCGAGTCGCCCCTCTATTCCAGCTATCGTCCGCGCCCAGCCGCGTGCCGTCGCCCACGTCCCTGCTCACCTACCGTGTCGCCCCCTCTAGCCTAGCTATCGTTCCTCTGCCTTAACCTCCTCTGCGCCTTGACACTTTTCTTCCCTTTAATCCCCTTTACCTGCTCCTCCTCTATCTCCCCTCTCGCCTCCTCACTCTCTCACCTCCACACCTCCTCGCTCGATCACTCTCTCCTTCCTCAGCCTCCCCTGCCACTCCTTTCTATACGCTTTATCTCTCACTCCCTCGCACGCCTGACAGCCTTAATCACTCCGGAAACGGAACTCCCCTACATATATATATTATTTAGTGTATAAAATTTGTATAAAAATGTTGCAGGTAACATGTTTACTCAACCCCAGCAACCCGATATGTTTGGACAGCTGCAACTGCTGCGGAAAGATCAACAAAAACAATACACAAAGCTGCTGGAATTTTACCAGCATCATCAACGATTAAACGGCAACTAGAACGGCCTGTACCGAGCTGCAACCGCAGTAGACTCTCATCTGGAATAACTGATCCCAGATGTGTCAATATATCCGTGGCAAAATAAGGAACCACCGAGATGGGTTGAGTTTCTCAGGTACGATCTGTATTTCGGAGAAAATTATATATATTGGTATGTATATTGAAACGATCAATAAGATATTTAGTAGGGCCTCTACCCTGAAACTACAAAAGGAAACTCCTATATTTTGACAATTCAAGACCACCCTTACAAAATTTCCCTTGCCATCCCTTTGAGATCCATAACCGCTATTTAAGTTGCTGATGCCACTGTTAAAATATTTTATTTGTACATTTGGAGCACCTAAAGTAATATTAAGCGATCAAGGAACAAATTTTATGAGTATGTAGTTATTGGCCACGGATAGAATGTTAGTGTAATGTTCGTATCAAGTGCACTTTATTAAATCGAAATTGTTACAACGCCGGAACACTGCTCTGCCTCGCGGGTGGACTCTTTCGGTCGCTCGGTGTTCGGGCTCAGAATATTTTCGGATGTGCTGCCTATTCTGCGGACTGAGGACTCTGGCCCTCTCGGCGATCAGCGTCCTTATATATTTTCCCCATGTTTCGGTTCGTTCTATTCCGAATTCGTCAACGTCAACAGTGACTACAAGCTCGTCGAAAACAAACACGACCGAATCAACGGTCCGCGCGTCGCCTGTTACCGACGTCTACATGAAAACCGCTTACAAATAATTTAATGAAAAGATTCGCTAAGCAATTTAAAATTAAACAATACAGAACTACAGCCCCACGGCGACCTAAGAGACGAGATAAAAAAAGGATCAAACGTCATGGCTTGTCATGCCTTATTTTCAATGGATTCAAAATATTTCTCACTACCTGAGAAATATAATCCTGAAAGGTGGATAAAAAATCATCCTGACCAAAAAAGAGAAAAGAGGCGTCCCCTATACCGCATATATGCCATACGGAGAAGTACAAGCCAACGGAGCTTTGGAACGATCGCATCTAGTATTAGTTGAATATTAAAACAATATGTAAATAAATTTACAGAATGGGACGATAAGGAATAAAGGGTATTAAATTGCGTGCTTCTCAAATTGATCAATGTCTACAGATTTGAAGCTGTTAATACCGTACATACCCAGAGAATTTTCTCGAAAACCAAGAGGTTTAGATGAATTGGATCGCTGGAAAGCGACGAAGTTTAGGCTTTTTCTCTTATATACGGGTTTAGCTACTTTTGGTCATATTTGCCAAATGATTACTAGAGACATTTTTATGTTTCTACACTGTGCAATTTCCATTCTTTGCACTCCTAGCGATTGTAATACAAATAATAAATATGCACATGAATTACTAGTACATTTTGTATAAACATTTAAAATATTGTATTCTGAAAAGTACGTAACGTACAACGTGCATAACTTAATTCATTTGCCTGAAGATGTTAAGAATTATGGATGTCTGGATATTTTAGTGCTTTCCATTTGAAAATTATTTTCAAGAAATAAAGAAAATGCTCAGAAAAAGTGCACAACCATTACAACAATTGCAATCTTTCATACTTTCTCTTCCACTATCTTTTCCACCGCCTCCTTCTCTATTATTATCTTCCCTCTGCATTCCATCTTTTTTTGGTTATCTGTTCTGATACGAGTAACTTTGCATCCCTAGTATCGTGCAGAACTGCTTGCCGTAGCAACAAAGCCCTGTGGGTTGAATGTGTATTTTCTGCCGCAAACAAATAACCCAGGTTCTGCATCACGGGATCTATCTCCTGCTTGAACACTTCCGAAAGCTCGGTGTAGTGTTTGTAGACTTTTGAAGTCTGCGGTTACAGAGCCAGCATTGTTAACATCATCACACACGTCGTCGACGTACTCCCACGGATCCCTGTACTTCTCCGTGTCAAGTTTCCCCCTTGATCGTCGACAGGTCCATCGGTATACCCACCGGTTGCCGAAGGTTATGCGTTCGGAAGAGTTTGTCTAGCCAGTTTCTCCCACGTTAGCTTGATTCGGAAGCGGTCATGCTCTCTTCTTTAATCGGTCGGTCATTGTAGTTTAACAAAATATAGTAAAGATAATTCGGATTATAGTTCGGATGTTTTCGTGTAAATAGACCGGCACAATTGCCGGTAATGTAAGG
>NW_027250064.1:0-46748 GCF_030848795.1 Temnothorax nylanderi
AAGTGGTTAGAAAATAAGGATAGAGAACGCACATTTATTGGTGGGGATTTTAATAATTATTAGAATTGGCGAATTCGAATTAGGGGGCGGGGAAGAAGAGGAAGGAGGTTGAAAGAAAAGTAAGGATAAAATATAAGTAAGGAGCAGGAATTTGGTAGAATGGGTGCAAAATAAGGGATGGTACATCTTGAATGGTATGACTAAAGGCGACTGGAAGGGGAATACACATTGTAAGCTCGAGAGGTAATTCGGTAATCGATTATGTGATTGTATGCGAAGAATTGTATAATAGCGTTAAAGAATTATGGTAGATGCGGGGTGGACTCGGATCACATGCCTGTAATTGCGGTAATGGAAGATAGCCAGCAGAAGGAATGGAGACGACGAAGAGTGGGTAGATGAAGAGGATGCGAACACTGAAAGAAGATGGAAAACATGTTGGGATAAGGAGGCTATAAAATGTGTTGTAAATAGGCTGGGTTTGCAATCCAACGTACGACAGTTTCTTATTATACAAAAATGTATTTCTTAAAGAACGATACAAAACGTGTCGTGTGCCGCCGGTAGAGACTCGAAGTGTGCGCAGAGAACGCTAACGGAATCTTTTTGGCGCGCGCAGACCGACAACTTAGTAAAAATAAAAAGTGTAATAGAGTAGCACTAGGTGTGCACGCAAGCATGGTGAGAACCAAGAAACCTAAAAACGATAGATGGCGTTAAGATTACAATTAGTTACAACAAAATGTTACAAGGAAAAGACAGATGACCTCGCATGGGATGACTCGCAACAGAGAAGATCAATTGAGGAAAAGTGGAGCAAATTGAAGGAGCTAGTCCAGGAGTCTATGATAAAGAAGGAGATAAAGGTTAAAAAGTGGAAATTGGCTCCAGGAACTGGCAGGACAGAGATTGTACGAGGAAGAAAAGGGATGTAAAGAGAACATATATAAAATGGAGGAAGGGGAAGTTAGCCAAAGGAAGGTACATTGAAGATAAAGGTAACATAAAAACGCTATATGAACAGAAAAAGGAAGAGAGAGAAAAGAAGAAGAAGAGGAATTAAAGAACTTAAGGCACGGTGCAGAAGTTTGGAGATTTATAAACGAAAGAGGAAGAAGAAAGTCTGGAAAGATAACAACATAGGTTGCAAGGAATGGAAAGAGTATTTTAAGGAGCTATTAGGCGGCACGGAAAAGAAGCGGGTAACAAGGAAGAAGGAAGTTTAAACAAGGTAGGAGCAGTACAAGAAGAGCTTGTAGGAACACATCTGGAGGAAGAGGAGGTGGCAGAAGCAGTCAGAGGGATGAAAAAGAACAAAGCGGTAGGAGTAGACGGTATTCCGATGGAGGCTTGGTTGTATGGAGTGGCCCAGTAAGGAAAGGGTTGGTGGAGGTGCTAAATCAAGTTTGGAGAGAGGGATATATCCCTCCCTAAGGATTGGAGAACTTCAATTATAGTCCCTCTATACAAGAGAGGGGAGGTAAATAAGGTTGGAAACTACAGGGGAATATCTCTTCTGTGCTCAGCACTATAAAATATATGCTGAGATAATTAGAAGAAGGTTGGAGAAAATTGCGGTACAAAAAGGTTTGCTGCCGGAGAGCCAAGCGGGATTTAGGAAAGGTCGTTCAACGTTGGATAACATTTTTGTGTTGAATCATCTAACACAGAGGGAGGATAGGGATGGAAAGAAGATAAGTTTATGCGTTCTTCGTTGACTTGAAGGCGGCTTTTGATAATGTAGACAGAGGTCAACTGTGGAAGATTCTTAGGAAGATGGGAATTGAAGAGGAGCTTGTAAAGAAGATGGAAGAAATTTATGAAACTACGGAAGTTGCGGTTAGAACGAAGGATGGTTTGACAGACGAATTCAGGGTTACGAAGGGTGTGAGGCAAAGCTGTGTTCTGAGTCCACTTCTATTCAGCCTATATATGGCGGACATTGGGAAAGAATTGAAGGAAAGAGGAATCGGCGGAATTAAATTAGGCAATGATAGAGTATGGTCGTAGAATATGAGATATGGTATTTTTAGCTAAAAATAGGGTTGCGATGTTAGACATGATGGATACAATTAAAAGATTTCTTAGGAAAAGGAAAATGGTATTGTGTACCGAAAAGACTAAGATGATGTTGTACAATAAAAAAGGTAGGAAAAAATTTGAAAGGTGAAATGGGATAATAAAGAAATTGAAGAAGTTAAGCAGTTTAAATATTTGGGATTTGTGTTCAGCAGGAATGGAAAATATGCAGAACATGTAAAGATTATGCAGAAAAGGGAGGATTGCGGTAAATAAGGTCTGGGGTTTGGGGGAAAGAATTGCAGAAACGATTTTTGTAGAAGGTGGATGTGTTTAAATATTTGGTTCAAAGTGTGATTTCGTATGGTGTATAATTATGGGGATGGGAGGAAAGAAAGGGATTAGAAAAAATTATGTTGGATTACGTTAGATGGATTTTTAATTTAAAATTTTGTACCCCAAGATATATGATGTCAAGGAAGTTGGGATTAAGGACGTTCTCTCAAAAATCACTTTTCTTAGAATGTCCTTGAAATTTACACCATACGTCAATTTAAGGTCCTCTATACGTGGCTGAAAGTGCAACATTCGTTGCGGGGTAAATTTTGAGATATTCGACCTCAAAGTTTCAATATTTAACATATGATCCATATGAGTGGTCTCTACAAAACCGACATTTTGTTTGATTGTGAAAAAGTTTTCTTAGGATGTTTTTTAAAAACTAATGCATTAATATATAAGAAATATTATACAACTTCGAACATTAGGGCATGCGGTACTCGTTTTCGAAAAATAACTGTGTAAAGTACGCCATCGAGGCGTTTTTTCGGCCGGCTCCGCGTGACGAAAAAGAGAAGCATGCGCGACGGCGGCGGCGACGGCAACACTGCGCATGCTCTCTCCGACGTAAGGTAGTGTCGTGTATACAGATAGAGCGTCGCTATGTGTGCGCGTACAACCATAGCAAAAAGTTCCTCTCTCCAGAGAGGCACTGCGTACAGCAGTCTTTCTCGCCCGGCGCGCGGAACTTTTGAGAGGGACTATCACAAGAGAACGTCCTTAAGGAAATTAAGAATAGAGTGGGGGATAAGGGCTATGAGATATGAAGAGAAAATTAGAGCAGCTGATGATAACAGATGGATTAAAATGTGCTGGATAGATAAAGAAGGAAATGATTGGAAAGATAGATATAGTAGAGAAAGATCAAAATATTTTAGTAGGAATGGTGGAGTATTGTGGCTGTAGATGCTTTAAGAAGGGAGGGAAGAGATTAGTTAAGGAAATGAGTAAAAGAGATGAAGATGTACAAAGACAAATGAGGAAAGTAGTATTTAAAATTCTAGGTAAATAAAAATATAAGAATTTAAGTAGAGAAATAGTTGGCCCTAAATATTTAAGGAAGGAATATATGGATAATTATGATAAAGGCGAAATTATTAGAGCTCTGGTGAACTTAAGATATGGTAATTTGGAGGGCGCGAATATGTATTGGTTAAAAGAGGAAAGCGTATTTGTATGTTTTGTAAACAAGGTAGGGATAACACGAATCATTATGTGGCGGAATGCGAAAGCGATAAAAAATTGGTTTATAGAATTAGGTAAGAATAATAAAGAAAGATTAGAGAGGCTTTGGAATGATGACATGGACATCATCAAAGAGAAGATATTGTTAAGATTATACAGAGAACGGTCAGAGTTAGAGAAAGAAGAGCGAAAAAGAAGTTGGATTGAAACATAGAAGGTCAATGTGTAACAATGTGCAATAGTTAGTTGTAAATTAGGATAGTAGTGTATGAATGGAAGGATGAATGATTAAGGTTATTTGTAAACCAAGTCCACTTCTTGGCTATGTAGCTGAAGTTAATAATAAATATATAATTGCTACACCTCGTACATACATTATACATACATACGTACATACGTACATACGTACATACGTACATACATACATACATACATGTGTGTCTGAATCTGTACAATATATAAATTGCATCTATGTACACGAGAAAATATTTTAAAAAATTTGACTTACACCACTCTGTTTTTACCTCTTCATATATAGATGTCTGCGATGCAATATTGTAAATATTGCACTGCAATGTTTTGAGATGTTGATTCAACGTTTGGGTGCTGTATGGAAATATAGCGAATTGCAGTACATAAATAATTATTATAGAAAAATTTTGATATTTGACATTTTAAATGTGTTTTTCTTAAAACTACTCTTTTTAACTGACAGAAGTGATAACTCAAGTATGTAAAAAATCCCCTTTATGTATTATATATTTATAAAGAAAAGATCTACGGAATATACTATAATAAGCTCGTTATATAATTTTCTCTTTTTTTGTTCTGTTCTTTTTTTGTTCTTTGGTTTCTGTTTTTTTCTTGTTAATTAAGGTATTCCTTTCACGGAGGAGCGTATTTTGTAGGCGCTTAAGCAGGGCCTCAGCAAACTCTTGTATATTGCATTAAACTTATATAAATCAAGTTATAATTGATTATATGTTTAATTATAAGAAAAAAGTACAAATCTTATGTATATTTAGAAATTTTTCATTTTTCGGTAAATTTTACTGTCAGAACAATATGGCAACGCTGCGCTTTTCAGGGCGCCGATTGTAAAATTGAAGTTGATAACAAAAGTGTCAATGTAAGTGTCAATTTCATTAATCAAGAATATTGTGACATTTTCTTTTATCAAGAGATATTTATAATAATAATGAGTGATAAGAAACATAAAGTGAGGAGTAATGTGGGCAAAAATAGGGACAATTTGTGAAATGAAAGTGAAGCAGCGCACTCAAAATATTATCAATTCTACAAAGAAAAGATTCAATAAGGTAAGGTTATCAGAAACGGTAATATTATTAATTAAATAACTGGAAGAACAAGCATAATTGGCATTGTAACTGTATTTTATATTTTGGTAAAGGGAGTCCGATTTTGCAAATTATCCAGTTTTTAATGTACTGGTGTACTGCTTGTGACATGCCTTTATCATTAAGAAATATTAAATCAGAACAATTATTTGGTCTTGCAAGTATTTCCAAATTCAATGCAAAATATGTGACAAGATTTATTTTGTTCACACTAATTATCACAGACCTTACGGCGCCACGACTGTTCGACGTTAACTGCAAATTAGCTATTGGTAAAAATAAATAATACATTTTTAATGAAAAAGGAAGGTAGAAAAAAGCCTGTTTTTTCGTTTAGCACTCTTTGATGCCGGAATTGGCGAAGCTCAAATAATACAATTTTGTCAGCAATTAATGTACCAACAGTCACGTGGGCTCTATTAAAAAGATATGAGCGTATCGTAGGCCCAGCTATTGAGGCTGTGGCACTTGAAAGTTGCCAAGAAAGTGTTCGCGAAGAGATCGCGTTAACAAAAGTTCACAATAATTTGAAAGCAGAGTAAAATTTAAATACAAATTACATTTTATTCATTTTCACTGCAAAAAATTTGCAACTTTTTTAATATGAATATTATGATTATTATATAATTTTTTTATTAATAAGTTTAACGATATTTAATTTTATAGTCAAATGACGAGTAGAGAAAAAATAAATTTAGATTTCAACGAAGAATTACAACATAATAATTTACCGCATGTAATGACAATGTCGAGTTGGTAGAGTTAAAAGCTTTATTCGATGCTGGATGGCAACGGAGAGGGACTGGCCACGCATATAATAGTTTATCTGGTTCGCATAGTTATCTAGTAATTTTATTTTTGTGCATGCAATTTTTTTGTATATATAAAAATTTTTCTTTTTTCTTATCTGATAGGCCACAGTTCTCTAATTGGTTATAATACTGGAAAGATTTTGTCGTTTGCTACGCGAAGCAAACGGTGTTCAAAATGTGAACATGGTCGAAAACTAGAAGATCACGATTGTAGAAAAAATTTTGTGGGATCCGTCAAGGCAATGGAAAGTAATATGGCAATTGAACTCATCAATCATAATCCTATTCTCCAAGAACAGAACGCCAAAATTTCTGTATTAATCGGTGACGATGATGCAGCACTATTTCTGCAGTACGCAGGGAATCTGCGACTAAATAAAAAATGGTCCAATTTAAACCATGCAAAGAAAGGATTGACTAGTGCATTATATGCGATACATCTACCGTTAAAATTAATACAATACTTTGGCAAATGTTTTTCTTTTGCACTAACACAAAATCGAGATGACGCACAAAAAGTAACAAGGCATTACTAAATATTGTTCCTCATGCCTTATGGAAAACACGATGAATGTGAAGAGTGGTGTCGACATCGAAACACCGAAGAAAAAATACTTTACAGAAGTTTACCAAATGGAGAACCTTTATCAGATCCCGATCTACGTGTTCATTGACGCAAATATTTTCACGATTCGCCAACAATGCTGACAAATTAGCGCCTTGTGCATCCAGTCAAGGAAATGAATCATTTAATAATATTGTCGCCAGTAAGCATCCTAAGAATCGTCACTATGCTGCATCAGAATCATTGCACTGGAGGGTGGCTACAGCCGTCTGCCAAAAGAACCTCGGATCTCAATATATTTTAAAAGTTTAATGAAAAAGCTTTGCTTTCACCCGGTCACAAAACTAAAAAATTCCGTACGGCAAAAGATCTGATTCACGAGCGCAAATTGAAACAGCTCAAGACTATCGAAATAAAGCGAAGAAGGCTTTTTGCAAACAACGTCGATGCAGTAAAGCTACTGCTACAGAAAACCGAGAAGGTATCACGTATCAATCAAATTGTGGTTTTAATACTATCTCATTTTCAGAAATACTCGGTAATTCATTGTTTTCTTTTATTATTTAAAATAATTTTACTATTTTCTTTAATGTTAGTAAATAACTCTGTTAAAAATATACATATTTTTATAGATGAAAAGAGATCATCCATTGATTTCAATAATTGCAATGTGATACTTTTTGACATCGAAACTACTGGATCTTTAGTATCTTTAGGATCTTTAGGAGTCAAATAGAACAACTTTCTATTAGGAACCCTATGTTCTCCGAAATAATCCTGAGTCAGTACATCAAGCCTTTGAATGTATTAAACTCGGATAATATCTTATAACATATATATCAGTGAACCTATTCTGTAACTCTTAACGACAGTTTCATTATCATTATATTGTCGTTGCACAGCTTTTTTACCATATAGTATACCTGCGCAACTGTCGTTATGAGTGCGCAAAGCACATAACGACAGCATAACGATTCGAGTTACAGAATCGCACTACTGGAGAGGTGCTGTCATTAACCTGCGCTAACCTGAAGCATTTTTTAGAGTTCTCAATGGTGCTAATGCTTGGAACTTTTTAGAAAAATGCTGAGAATATGCTGAAAATATGTTGAGAATTATGCGAGAACTGTTTTAGAAAAGCCAGAACTCCGATTTAGACCAGTGTCTCACCTTGTCCTGCCATGATTATTTTTCCGACAAGATTAATTTTTTAAAACATAACACAAAGGTCCTAAGGGCCTCCGCACAATGAAAAATATAAGGAACAAGGAACAGATATTAGCTATTAGGACTAAGAATCAAGAATAAAGTTGAATGTACGATGAAAAATACAGGCAACAGTGTTAGTGAAAAGGTCAGTTATATAAGCCGCGCGTATATCAAAAGCGCTAGTGCGCCTTCCGGAAGCTACTGGGTGGCGTTACTTTGTCGCGTTTGCTTGTAGTGGTAGTAGTAGTAGTCGAGTCGTCGCCATTTAGGCATGTATAACATTGCGGACAGCAGTAGCTTTGTAATAACAGTCTGAAGTGAATTATCATTAAAGACCAATTAATATATATATATATACAGTCCACTTTATTTCACACGCACATTAACAGAAATAGGGAATAAAGGCCATTTTACAATAGCGTAAACGTAGTTGTAAGTGGTTGTAGGCGTAGTTGTAAAGTAGTACTACCGTTTGTAAAGCGTGTTGTGGAAGATGGTTAAATTTCATCTTTCACGACTACAAAGATGTAAAACGTAAGAGCTAACCAATCGAGTGCTATTATTCACGTGACCACGCCGCTATCATTCTTTTTGTCGAAATAGAAATATAAACGTGAAAACATTTGGTACAACAGGATCTCGCAAAATCTGACAAAATATAGTGGCGGAACTCGTGTAGGACAAAGTGAGACGCTGCGTGAACCTAGCGTCTCAGTTTGTATTGACTCGTTTTTTGGCTTTAATGGCCGGAACTATTTGTTTAACTTATCAGGAACTCTAGAACTATTGAAAAGGAAGCCAGAACTCTCAATAGCTTGTGAGTTTTCGCAAAATGAGACGCTAGCTTCACACACACCGAAATGACCTTTTAAAATACCCTGTATATAATCATGTATAATCTTATATTTTATATATGATTATTATATTTATATATAATTATATATAGGTAATTGGGATAAAGTTCCGAAAACGGTCTACCTCCGATTTCGATGAAACTTTGTAAAAAGCTTCATTTGGGGTTAAAATAAAAGCCTTTAAAGCGAATTTTGGCGACTCTTACACAAGAAAGCTATTTTTTAAGATAAAATAGTAAAAAGAATGGTAAGTTTGGTAATTATTTAGTTCAGGCAAGCAACCTCCTGCGACCTTGACCTTGACATGTATTATGGAGAGCACTCTCCTGAGTAACCTTCCAAAGGTTTTAGCCGTCGTTCGTTATTTATTAAAAAGTTATTAACAATAAAGTTTAAGAAATATAACAGTTTGTGTCAGTTCTAAGGGAAGTAATTTGCTGATATGTGTGTGTACACAACACACATGTAGGCGGGGGAGGGGCTACCTCTCCTTGCGGCAGTGGTCGGTGGGGGTGAACTTTGCGTGGAAAGTTGAAAGCCCGAACCGTACAATAATAGACCTCGTTTCGCTCTGTAAGTAGGGGTGGGGTGGGGTGGACCTCGCTTCACGTGTTAAGTTGAAACCTATTTAGAATCGTGCTAGCTTGGACCTTGTTTCGCCCTGCTGCACATGGGGGTGTGCAGTGGACCTTGCTTCACATGGAAAGTTGAAAACCCGAACCGTACAATGACAGACCTTGTTTTGTTCTGTAAGCAAGGGTGTGGTGGGGTGGACTTCGTTTTACGTGAAAAGTTGAAAACCCATGTGGAACATGTTTTCAATGTCTTTTGAATCAACAAGAAAATTCCTAAAGTATGATTGTTGACTTGAACAGAAAGATAACGTTAAAGTAAAGTGGGAAGAAGTGTTTATAATATATAATGGTGATTTATAATAATTCATAACGTCCTGTAGAATTGTTAAAATCACTTCCTACACTTTTTATCATTTTATCTTAAAAAATGGCTTTGTCATGGAAATCGCCAAATTCCCTTTAAAGGCTTTCATCTTAACCCGAAATAAAGCTTTTTACAAAGTTTTAGCAAAATCGGAGGTAGACCGTTTTCGGAACTCCACCCAGTAATTTTTCATCAAACTTTACTTTTTGTAAAAAAACAATGCGAAAATTCTTTTAATTACACAGGCACACAAAAAAAAGTGTCTTGGCCGAGACACTACACTAGTGTATTCCCATGTACTTTTTCCCGCTGAATCCGAATCCGAAGTCAGAATTGTCAGATTGGCTAAAATTTATGAGATAACCACAAAAAAACAATTTTTTTCCCTTTAATTCGTGTTTTTGAGCATTTTTTTGTGGTTATCTTATAAATTTTAGCCAATCTGACAATTCTGACTTCGGATTCAGATTCAGCGGGAAAAAGTACATGGGAATACACTAGTGTAGTGTCTCGGCCAAGACACTTTTTTTTGTGTGCCTGTGTTATTTTTTGTTATTTTCTTGTATATGTATACAGTACAAAATTACCTTTTTTAAAAAAGTTAAAAAAAGGTCGCCAAGTACTGCCAAGTAAAGCAATATATATATTCTCTTTGTAGTTGGCGTAATTTAAAGATTTAATATATTTTTTTGAAATATATATATCACTTGGATTGAGTTTGGTAACGCAATTTCGTGATATAATAATAATTTTGTTAAGGTATATATATAATATATATATTCTCTCTTTGTAATTGGCGCAGTATTAAAAGATTTCACATATTTTCTTTTAAATAGATACCACTTGTTATTTAGGTTTTTTCGAGGTAGATATCACTTGGATTGAATAAAGTAACAATTTTGTAATTTAATAATTTTGTGAGACAATTTTTGTGAGACAATTTTGTGAGACAATTTTTGTCAGACAATTTTGTGAGACAATTTTTGTGAGACAATTTTGTGAGATAATTTTTCGAAACGTTGTGAGTTTAAATATATTAATTATTAGGCCAGTTGGGTCGAACAAAAACGACTTCTGTTTTTAATAATTTTGTTCAGAAAAATTAAAGCTACTATCACCTAGGTTAGAATAGATTTTATTTATTTTTGCATTTAAAATTAATGATACTACCACTTGGTTTTTTTCCGAGGTAACAACCACGCGTGTACTTGGCGACCTTTTTTTACCTTTTTTAAAAAAGGTAATTTTGTACTGATATCATGCATTTTGTAGTGTTACGCATCCTCTTCTAAAAAGGGCATGTCATCCATACTCGAATCTATCGAAATATTATTGTCGCTTTTCCGCAATGCGGATTGGTTCTCTTGTGCTTACTTCATGACCGGCTGTCATGGCATATTTTGACAGTTGTGTGGTTAATAGTGTAATAGTAACAGTGAAATATTAAAGTTAAATAGCGCGCGCGTCTATATAAAATAGCGTATACGTCAAGTCGGGAGGCGAATAGAAGTTAAGCAATGGAGAAAAAAAAGACAGACCAAGATATGCGAGTTAATTCAGTTATGATATATTTTTATATATTTTACAGAAGACGTATAAAAGATGTAAGAGGACTTGCGGTAAAAATTCATGCAAGTCTTAATAACTTCAAGGATTAAACTGACGAATATACAAAAGCTACTAATGTACTCAAAGCTACTTAATGATTAATACAATGCTAAATGAAGTGTTGTACAAAATTTGAATAGAGTCAAAGATTGCGGTCAGCTACATATTATATACACGAAAATTATTATATACACGAAAATGAATTACGAATGATTATTACGTAACGATGTTCATTGCGCTATATTTTCGCTTTGTTAAAAAATTATAATAAATTATAATAAATTGAGTTAATCGCAGCGCGCGACAAAGTTATGTACGTGAGCACTGTGAGCGATTTAATGATTGTAACCTTACTTGTATACATTTCCTAGAAAAATATTTCTATATTATGTTTAACAACAATATTAAATATTAACATTTCATAACTGCCAAACGTTTCCAGTTGAGCGCAATTGCACGAGTTACAAATCATTTATAGACTCTTTTTCTCAGTTAACTAGTTTCTACTGCATTGAAATCTTGCATAGAAAAAAATGTATTAGCATATCGCGCAAGAATCATCGATATCTAAGTAAACAATTAATCAAATATATACAGTATATATGCGTACATCTGGATTAATCCGAAAGCTTAGTCTCCATCTTTTGAAACATAAAATAATTTTATGTCACAACAGTGAAGTGCGGAATATTAAATAAAATGCGCCATTTAACAATAACTTCTAAGGTAACAAGTTTAATCTACGGTGACCTAAATTTAAACGTGAAAAGAAATTAAATTATTTCAATGAGTTCTCGATTCGTCCCCAATCAGAAATAGACATGAGTCACGTAGAAACGAATTTCCTAATTCGTCTGAGTTATTCGATACAATGTTCTAGTTTAAATGTGACACTACTTTGTAAAATGTTAAGTTTTATTGTTTTCTCTACTCTACGATCAATATAACAATCTTTATAAATTTCTTTCTAAATAAAAATATTCTACACAATCGGAAAACTATTTTACAACATGAGTAAAGAACGAAGTCAAAAGCGAAATAATCAATTTTGACGCGATTAAAGGGGATCATCAATGGCGATCGTATTAAACTCTAGTCCATACTGACTAAGAATCGCGGATTATGCGTGAAAATTGTAGAGTTTCTTGACAACTCTTATGTACAGATGGATTCAAGTGTTTCTGGCTTCATTCATCTGGTCCCATGCCTACTTGTTCAGCATGTCCGTTCATTACCAGTTCTTCAGTAAGGGAAATTAGCTTTAAAAAATCAATTAATTTCAATTAATTTGCGCATCTGCAAAGAGATTCTCGAAGATTGGATAATAATAACTACTTACCTCATAATTTTGTATCATAAAATAAATATTTGCATAAATATTAGCTTGAATGCGACCTTCAATCTGAGTTTGGGCAGCAACTCCCTTTGAGGAACAGTTTTGTACCACATTGTAAGCTTCTGTCGACCATTTACCTGCAAAAGAGTAACATCAAAGTATAATTACATATCCAAAGATAAATAATTTTGAGTGTAGAGATGTATATATCTAAAATCTACTTACACGTAGGAGTTGATAATAATCTCGTTGATTAAAATGTGGCTTGGATCAGTCAACTCGCGAAACTGTAATATAATAATAAATCGATTAGAATTTTCGGAAACATTACTTCATACGATTCTTTCACACGATGACGGTTAATGTTAATTTTCGATTACCTTATTATTACGTTTCGCGTATTCTATACTTGTCGTCATGACGAAACATCTGACCGAGACATTGCGCTTCTTGGCTATCTCAATATATCTCTTTCTCGAAGCTGGATCAGGATTGGTATTGTCTATAACTATACTTTTTCCTTGATTCAAGTATTGTTGGACTGCAGCAATGCACTTCTGCCAGCTGCCTAAAATGTCTCTGTTGACGTATCCGTATTCCTTCAGATAATTCTTTGCAAAATGCGATTTTCCGGAGTCTGGTGCCGACCATAAGTACCACCTGTTAATGGATATCTATAAGCACGAGGAAAGAGCGGGCCTCTGTTCACATTTGACGTTCACAATGATATTCGTGTTATGCACGATGCTTCTGTCGAAACCGAGGAATCACATGCCGGAAAAATTTTACTTAGGTATTTATTATTAAAAGAATACTTTGTATAATTCTCTTTTATGTTATTTCTCACTAGATCATGGTACGAGAGGAACAAACACATTTTTCCAGCGAGTAGATGGGAACCTTTTGATCCAACGAAAAGTTATGACAAGTATACAGTGTCGGATAAAAATAGGAAGAAAGATAAAATCTGATAAACTTAGATTCAACGAATTGTCCAATTTTGTTTAAAGGATTCAGATTCAAATTCATTCAGTTATGTGATAATATTTAATTCATTTACTCGATTATGTAGCTCTACTAAATTACAGTCCTTTGAATCTGAATCTATTTTTATCCGACACTGTATACTTGTCATAACTTTTCGTTGGATCAAAAGGTTCCCATCTACTCGCTGGAAAAATGTGTTTGTTCCTCTCGTACCATGATCTAGTGAGAAATAACATAAAAGAGAATTATACAAAGTATTCTTTTAATGATAAATACCTAAGTAAAATTTTTCCGGCATGTGATTCCTCGGTTTCGACAGAAGCATCGTGCATAACACGAATATCATCGTGAACGTCAAATGTGAACAGAGGTTCGCTTTTTCCTCGTGCCTAATCGCAATATTACATACATTAAAATAACATGCCAACATTGTGATATTGCTTCATAAGTTTTATCACTTAGTATCTTTACCTTAGTTACAATAAAATCGTAAAACGTATAATGGTGCGGTAATATAAGAAAGATCCTCCTTGACATACATTAACTGATCTACCATTACTGTTTTAAGCTCGCTGAATTCACGCTTCGGAACTTCTAAACATCTCTGAAGAAGCTGATAGATAGAATTACCTGTATGTGAAAATTTAATTTATGCAGTAGAACATTATATATCACGCCAATGTTACTCCAAAAGTGACACTGGAGTATTTTAATAACTTAAAAATTTTCTAAATCACTGAGACATTCACCTTTCTTCATTATAACACTCCGACGATAGCCAGATCTATCCCAATAACTGAATGTGATCTCAATTTCTTCTTCCTTCAACGCGTTCTGCTTTCTAGCCCATTCTTGCCTCAATTCTTCCTTAAGTTTATTTTCCTCCTCCTTCCTTTCTCTATCTGGCAAGAAACTTGTATCTACATCTGGATTTTTCTTAATCTTCTTAATCGCGAGGCCATCAGATTGCTCATTTTCTGACTGCGGGGATTTTTCGGCATTGTCTTCATCCAGCTTAAAAGACAAAGCTTGAATCTGTCTCTTCTGTTTGTTCTTTTCTTTTCCTGCTCTTTTTCACGTTCCTTGTATCAAAGCATGATATGTATGACTAGATGACATTCAGAGCACTGGGCGAAAATCACATAACATTCAGAGCACTGGGCAGAAATCACATGTGTATATATATATATATATAATCACGGCAAACCGCATATATAACATCGTGTTATTTTTATTACATTTAGGAAAATTATTTCATATTAACTCAATAGGCGTTAAACTTGCATACATAGGGAGCTTTCCAGCAAGTGACACAAGCCGACACAAACGTCGTTCTATCTTTCTTTTTTGGCAATGAGTAACAAAGACAAACCGGTAATCTAACCTATACTACGTTTACGCGAGCGTTACTTAATTCTGTATAGTAACTTACGAAAACGATACGATAACTTACGATAATTCCTTCGCGTAAACGGGATCTCTTCGGCATCAGCTCCATGCCGTCAATATATCTAGGTTAACCTGTGTAAACACTCGCGTAATCGCGTAAACGTAGTATAGTAAGTAACAGTAATATATATAGAATAATAGATATATAATTACATATAAAACAATTACCTTGAATTAATCGTCGCGTCGCGTAAAGAGTCACGGTCGGTCTCGCTCCGACACTACCGTGTCTCTCGATAGGTTAACTGAACTGTCAGTGACAGCGCACTGAACGCACTATCTGCACTGCGCGCAGCCGCGCAGTACACACTTACACACACGTATTAACTGAACAGACTGAACTGACTGTGACAGCGCGCTGGCGAAAGCGCCGCCAGTGTCGAAAAAGTGAAAGTGACATTACTCTGTTATATGTATGTTATAATCGCAGCGTTAGGAGGAGGAGTATCTTAAATAAAATTTTTCACATTTGGACTTTGCGTCCCAATATCTCCGCTCGTAGAGCACGTAGCGGAAAATATTATAGGAGATACCCCCCCCCCCCCAAGTCGACCCCAAGCTATCGATCAAGCCTACTTAGAACTTGATCCGTTCACTCGTTATCGAGATCTCAACATCTCGAGTACTCGCAACCCGTCGCGTCGCGTAAAAGAGTCACGGTTGGTCTCGCTCCGCGTGTACTTGGCGCGAGACACTACCGTGTCTCTTGATTACTTAATAGAGGAGGTAGGTATATTACTTATACAAGAGAAAAAACATATAGATATCTTATATATAATATCTTATAATATGTAATAAATTCAGTAATTATATATAAAAAATTATTTCTTGAGTCAAACATTTTTTTATAGGGTAGACCGGGGCTATGTGTCCACACTTTACGCTTTTTTCAAGTTTACTAAAAAACTAATAAAGATTGTTTGTAGACCGCTCGGTTTGCTTTCGCGTCGTGGGTGTCGAGAGAAGCACAATAATTGACTTCTGGAGATAGCGTAAAGTTTATTTTAAAGCTGGTTACAGTTTCGCGCTCGCACCTTTACTTTAGCGCACTCGCTGCGATTCGATGTCGCACTCGCAATATCGCGGAACACTCGCCAAGCACGAGTGTTGCAGATGGATTTCTATGGCTCACTTAATTATACGAGTGTAGCGTACGGATTTCGCTAGCGCACTGACTCTTCGGGCCGGAGCCGGCAAGGGATCGCGGCCGGAGCTTCGCGTTAGGCCGCGAGGAATTTCGTGACGTAAAGTTCGCTGATTGGCTCCAAATCGTCTAGCGAACAGACTATTGGGCGCGGTACGTGCGATCACGCGATGTACACCTGCGAGCTTGTCGCTCGGGAAAGCACCAAAAAAAAGGGGGGAAGGTAAATATTCGCGGTTTGGAGCATTTCGAGCGTTCTCGAACGATGCTCGCTTTCTCCTCGAATATTCACTTCGAGAATATTCCGTTCGCAGGTATTCAATTCGCAACAAAGATATTTGGCTAAAATTTTAATGGTATAACCTTTCAACCTTGCTATTAAAAAAAAAACATAATTAGAATCGTTGATCTTTTAACATTTTAAAGAGGCGAATTTTTTAAGTGGACAAGTCAAGCGTAGACAGATAGCCCCATATGCGGGGCTATCTGTCCACATACGAGGGGCTATCTGTCCACATAATAAAAAACACATTATTTATATTAATTTTTATACTTATTTATAATATTATTTATTATTAATATATAATATTGAAAAAACTGCCTAGTCGTTGGAGTCAGAGAAGTAGTAGGCACTTTGTGTAGATTTTTTGACAAGTTTCCTGCGTAGAGTTGACTTTTCTTTATATACGGTGGCATCAAACTGATTTTGAGTCCGTTGCAAAATCAATGTGATGAGTTTCTTTTGTCCCCTCAATTCTTTAATCTTTTTTTTATTTGGGGCCTTTACTTTATCCTCAGCAGCGTTTGAAATAGAAAATACTTAATAATTTAAGACAAACTCATATATTTAACTTGACGTGTATTTTTAAAATAAAAATTTGGTGACGATTCTTAAATCGCAGGATCAAGTAGTTGCTCGTAGGTTACTTTTTTACAGTAGCGAGTGAGAGCCCGAACATTTATTCCAAAGTCTAACGCTGTTTTTACGAAAAGATTCTCGCTCAATTTTTATTCTTTTAATCGCTCTAAATATAATTTTATTGGATATGTCTACCTTATCCGTCTTAAGGAAAGTCTTTCTTTTGTAGTTACGCACCATTATCTATTTATAAAAGAACAATTCGTCATTGAAGTATGGACACATTGCCCCATCAAAAATAGGACAGATAGCCCCGACCACGTTTTTTAGTCTTTAACATGTTGCCAATTTTAGATAATGCGGAACTAAGATTTGGCGCTTCTCACACCTGATAATTATATATTAACTGATATTATGAATTGCTTACTTTAATTTAAGGTAGTCGCCTCGTCAGGGCATGTATTAGATAAAGTTTTCGATTTTGGATTTTATATCAAATTATATGATCAGCTTTGCAGTCGATTTTTTCTGTGGCTCCTTACCGACTATTTACTCTAGAAAATCGATCTCGAAAATCACAAATTTTGCATTACTTCATACCAGACGGCCAGAAAAAGAAGGCTCTATCACGGTTTCAATCACATATTTTCGCATTTTTCGATTAGATGAAGTGAGAAAAAACATTGCTTTTTGTACATTAGATTTCGAAGAATCCGATGCAACCATAAAATATATAGTTTACCGGAGATTTCGCTGCTAATTTTTTAGTTTATTTTAGTGAAAATGCGGTAATCGAGCAGACATTTTTTGGTCGAGGTTAGGTTGGGAAGACTTGGCAACGCCGCTGGCTAATCACTGTAGTTGCAGGTTATGGGGCTCGTCTTTCTTAGCCGAATTGGATAGTGATTGACACCCCTGTCATACGTTTTGAAACCCTTTCTCAGTAATTGACGTAAAATGCGACGTTGCCAAGTATTTTTCTCACTTGTAACCTTTCTCGACGACTCGCATAATCAGCTGATCAAAACGGAGTCAAATGAGAAAAATCACAGAATTTGGAAAAAGTAACATACTTTGTCACGTATGAAATTTTACACCATAATTCATAAAATTATTTTTTCCTTAGCAAAAATTGCCTGAAATATATTTCTGAACGTGAAAACCTACAAACAGTCACATGACTAGCACGTAGCGAGTCGACTACCTTAAGTTAAACTACTGTTGCACACCAAATTTTTCGACCGTCGAAAAATGTGAATAATTGTTTTCGCTTTTCTTTTAACGTATATAGCGTCTGCGAGAGGCATCGCAAGAAAACAAACAACATTTAAATATCTTACGTAGGGCATTTTTCAACTACTTGTTACAATGATAGAGACATCTGTCTCTTAAAACTTGAGATAGCAGTACTGTGGACACATAGCCACCGTAGACAGATAGAACTGGTCTCCCCTATTTAGGTATAAGATTTATCAAATTAAAATTGTTTATAAATCATTGTTTTATTATATTATATAATCATGATTTATTTATGTCTCATTTATAACATCATTTTATAACTTTAATTATGTGAATAATTGTGCGCGCGCGCGCGCGCGCGCGTGTGTGTGTGTGTGTGTGTGTGTGTGTGTGTGTGTGTGTGTGTGTGTGTGTGTGTGCGTGCGTGCGCGTGTATTTTGACTCTAATTATTATTTCAGCACAATTGTAATATACTCAATACACATAGATACTGACAAATTTTATTTCTCTACTTATTTTGTAGAGAGATTTGGAGTGCGTAGAAAAGATTCATGCAAAATCCTATGAAGCTTTTGAGCTTTGTGCAAACCAAATCCAGGACACAAAGCCAGAGTATTAGGGTGTGCTCTTACAATGTCAGCTAATGTATCAAAAGTTGTTAAAAGAGTTGTTGCATCGGTTTTGTTGATAGATTTCACTGTTGTTAAAGCGTTAATTAACTGTAATAAATATTTATTATATAAATATTAATAAAAAATATTTATTATATAAATATTTATTTCTCTTTGTTATTAATATCTATATCTTATATTGGGTGCTTTCCATTTGCTGACACAAGTCGACACAAGTGTTGTTCTGTCTTTGTTACTCATTGAATGCAAAGAAGAATAGAACGACGTTTGTGTCGACTTGTGTCAATAAATGGAAAGCATCCATTTTATACAGAATGCCCCATTTTAATCTTTTTATGTAATTATTTCCTGAATTATTCGTTGTTCGAAAAAAAAAGGTTTTAAACAGAACTTATTCTGTTTCGAAGAGGACATCTTATTATGGACGCAAGTCTTGTCTAGGTGGAGATGCTTCCAAGATTTCAAGGTAACTTTTGTTTTTTAAAATAAAAATATATATTTTTGTTTAGCTGGACCTATATGCCATTCCGAGACGAATTCATTGACCTGTGATATATTGGTCTTTCAAGGTTATTTAGTCATTTACCATCGTTAAAAAAAATTTTTGTTTCAAATAAACTTTAAAACCTTCTAGAAGAAGTTCTATTTGCCACCAGAGTATGGACGATGTGGTTCCAGCATGATGGTACTCCTGCTCATAATGATTGTAAAGTTCGACAAATGCTAAACAACGTATTTCTTATTGTTGGATAGAAAAAGGAAGAAAAGGAAATTTATTTGAAAGAAAATCGTTTTTTTTTATACAATGGTAAATAACTTTGAATAACCTTGAAAGACCAACATATCATAGGTCAATAAATTTGTCTCGAAGTGGGCTATATACTCCTAGCTAAACAAAAATATATAGTTACATTTAAAAAAACAAGATCACCTTGAAATCACCTAAAAGATTAAAATGGAACAGCCTTTATATACACGGTGCGGAAAAACTAGAAGTATAACCCAGATAGCAAAGCGTGTCTGAGCAAAATCGCGCAAACCTGTGATTGCTTATGATGCTGACAACTTGCCGTACATTTGCTTCAATTGATTTCGAGTAATTTAATATTTGAAGCAACACGCAGGCAACATTGGATATATGTATTGCCAGCAATTTGTCGGCAAGAGAGCAGCATCAAATTTACTTCGCGTTGCTAACAATATGACAGGATTGTGTGATCCTATGAATTATTACAGCAACATGACAGCAACAGCTCGAATTTTGAATCAGACGATTTTAGATCGCAGCATAAATTGCCAACAAGTTGCAGGCAAGTTGCTATACAAAATTGTTATATCGTGAAGGCATCAACTTGCCGACAAATGCGGACTCAGTTGCCACAATTCTGATAGCAACACATACTATGTTGTCGGCAACATGCCAGCAACAATGCAGACACGTTGCTATCTGGGAAACTTCTAGGGATGGTGGAGGGAACTGAAACAAATGTGTTTTGCTTATAATGTGATAGTTAGAAATGCTTCCTTTTTGCTTAGGTACTGGGTAAAGGACGCTTGGTACAAAACGGCTATACCAAAGCGCTTTATTTGACTCTATTTTCAGATGGGAAAGCATTTATGATATTGTGTATACAATTACGTGTGACAATTCCAAAGAGATGAGCAGAAATTTCTTTTCGTATCCTGTGTACTGTATTACAAGCTTATCTTTATAAAAGAAAAGAACTTCGCCCATTTTCATAAGGGTTTTGGGTTATCCAGGCCTAGAGATGAGTCATATTTCAAACTGTAGGGCATCATGAAAGGATTGAAAATTTATTGGTAGGGGAGACCGGGGCTAAACAGTCTGGTTTTTTTCGGTGCCAATTTTTAACAACAAAATAAATAATTTTAGTTAAATGTGGTATACCACTGTAAAGAGTGAACCTTTAGCTACAAAATTTATTAAGGAAATTTTTATCTACGTCGCTTTGTTTAACCGGTATAGAGCAAAAACGACAACGGTGGAAAAATTGAAATCTCAAAAATGCCGGGGCTAATCGGTCCCCCCCCCCGGGGCTAATCGGTCACACTGCATTTTCAATACATATACGTACATCTAATCCTGAAAAATGATAGGATACATTTTAATAATTGTTTTTTAAGAGAAAAATATAAAGATTTATTTAAAATTTTTATGCGAAACATTATTAAAAAATAATTGTTTTACCTATTCCATAAAACAATTTAGGCACGTGAATACAGAGGTTAACCAAATCGTAAACTCCCCAACGGCATGTCACATTGTCAACGCGGGCAACCACGGGAAACACGCGTGACGGCGTTCCGGTGCCATAGGATCAGCGCGGACCCTCGAGCAACCTAACCAAGCCGCGTTTCTCGCAGGGGAGCGATAAATAGCGACAGGGGGGTTAGAAAAGCTCGCGGTGGAGCGCGACCATTTTACCGACTCGACGGCGTCCTCGCGCCGATTCCTCGACGCGCCGACGACGACGACGACGACGGCCACGACCACCACGACGACGACGGCCACAACCACCACGACGACAACGGCCACGACCACCACGACGACGACGACGACGACGACGACGACGATGACCACCATCGACACCACCACCACTACAACGGTGGCGACAATGACGCCGAGACGATGCGGCGAACGCTGGACGATGCGGTCGCACGCGCGACTGTCACTGACTTAACGACCAACAACGACAATTTACCGCGGCCGGGAGTCGGGACGATCTACCGCGCGCGCGGCATGTCAACTCTCGCGCGGAAATCGCGGGATCTCAGAGCCGTGCCGTGCCTCGCCGTACCTCGCCGACGTGCCGTGAGCGCGAGCGATCTCGAAAACAACGGTCCGCCATCTTTTCGGTCAGCCAAAACACCCGTTTTGCGACGATACGTGCGTACCATTTCCCTCTTACACAAACTGACGCACGTGCAAGGGAAGACAGAATCACGCTCGAGGGAAACCTAACCTGAAATCGCCGTGAGCTGAAGTCGTGCGCCCGGCGCGCCACAGTGACGAGATTAGCCCAATTAGCCCCGGGTGCTTGTAGACTGATTAGCCCCAAACACAAGTTTCAGGTTTGATCGCCCATGAAATATTAGACATCAACGATAATGAAAAAACTACACTGGATTCGTGTTCAGCATGCATTACTCTTTATAATCACGTAGCTCGAGATTTGGAGAGCAAATATTATTGCAGATATTACAAAATTTCCACGCGCAGAAAATTTCACTTTCACCTTCCGAAAACACGTTTGCCCTCGTAAAAATCATAACACGGCAGGTAACCTGCCGAAACTCCGTTGGTCACATGGGTACCATAAGCAGCGTTTACAATGTTAATGGCGAGTTGGCACAATATACAGGTTCCGAGATATTTGATTAGACGTATTTACCCCGTAGACTTTTTAGCCCCGGTCTCCCCTACTAATGGCCAAAATATCCTGTCAATGTTAGGACTTCATCAATGTTGGTATTAAGGTGTATTTATTTTGTTATCTATGTTCATAATGTTTCCACGCTTGCAATTAACTGATTTTTTTTAAATAGTTGAAATATAAAAGTATGATTCCCAGAATTCTTGTTTTTTAATCTTTTCGTAAAGATGTCTTTTTGAGTTTAAGGCACCTCCTCGTGGTGACGGCGGTAACAAACAAATGTTGAATATTTTTTGGTATGTTGCTGTGCCCATATGATGTTGATTATACTATTATCTAGGATATGCTAAATATCTTTCTGATGATATATAGATACCTTCTAAGCATAGTAATGACTACTTTTCATCTTGGACAGCTCTGATAATGAGCCATTTAACGAACAAAATAACATCATTAAGAGGTCAGAACTGCTTCCAGCAGGAGTTTGAGAATCTAAAGCTATTCTTTAATACCACCATTATTATCTACAAAATTACGTGTGATTGATGACTAGGCAAAGTTCTTTCTGTTCATCTCTTTGGAATTACCATACGTAATTGTACACACGGCGTTATAAATGCCTTTCTATCCGAAAATAGCTATGTCCGAGTCAAATAAAACGTTTTGGCATAACCGTTTTGTGTACCAATCATCATCCTTTTTACCCAATGCCTAAGCAAAAAGGAAGTATTTCCGACTACTACTTTATAAGCAAAATATATATGTTTGTTACAGTCCCCTCTACCATTCCTAGAAGTTTGTACCGCTAGTTTTCCCATATATATACTAGGTGCGAGAATTTTATTTCGTGCGCCAATTATCTTTGCCAATTATCTCAGAAAGTGTTGGTTTATTGGAAAAATGTATCAGATAAAAGTGAAGGGGTTTAGAGAGGGCCAATAAACGATCTTATTAGATTTTGGGTCTGGAGTGGGTCCGTGTTGGGTTCAGTAGAGTCCAAATTAAATTTTTTACATGAAAACCCCTATTTCTTATTGTATCGTCTCTTTCTACTAATTAATTTGAACAACTTTTGTCGGAAACATTTTATTTGTCTAAAACTTGCTAACCTTTTCAATATTTAGCTTACGATATCTTGACAATGGTTTGTCAGAGGGAAAAGTGGTGCAAGACTTTTTAACTTGATTTGGTCTCAAGAATATGTTGTTGCAATAGTACCCTAATTTTTTTAAATATTTGTATATACATGAAAGCTCCAAAGAGATGTACTATTTTTCCTCCGACAAACAATTATCGAGATATCGGAAGCTAAATATTGAAAGTTACCAAGTTTTCCTTGAATATCTCAAAAAGCATTAAGCAAATAAAAAAATGTTCCAGAAATTGTTCAAATTAATTAGTAGAAAAAAATGATACAATAAAAAGTAGGAGTTTTCATTTAAAAAATTTGACCTGGGCCCTACTAGGTTCAACAGAGGCTCCAGACCCAAACTCTAATAAGATTGTTTATTGCTTTCTTCAAATCTTCCAACTTTTATCCGAAATATTTTTCCAATATTTTCTGGGATAATTGGCGGAGATAATTAGCACATAAAATAAAAGTCACCCTGTGTGTGTTGTGTGTGTGTGTGTATATATACACACATATAATTTCTTTTTGAAAAATATATAAATTACTTTTTGATGAGGTGCTGTATCGCTACGTTCCATGATATCATCAGGAGGTTTGCTTTCATATATTTTATAAATTTCAATAATTTTGCCTGCATCCTCCGCATTCCATGCTAACATTAGTGTCATGTCTGCCAAAATAGAAATCCTTGTTAGATGTTTCAAAACATGATGAGGGTCGGCGACATCAACCTAATGAAATAAGAAATTATAATATAGATATAAAAAAAAGTGTGCAAATTAGAAACTTGCACATTGGTTCCTCATCATTACAGATCGCTACCATTGCTCCTATTTTATTTTGCTCACAAAGCTCCTCTATGAGGAAGCTTGTATTTTATTTGATGCATAATTATTAGTATTTATTAGTTTGGCTTCCTCATAGAGGAAGCTTTATGAGCAAAATAAAATAGGAGCAATGGTAGCGATCTGTAATGATGAGGAAGCAACCCAGATAGCCAAATCTGTTCGAACAAATAATGCCAAATACTTGCTACAAATTTTGGTTTCAGAAATGGTACAAATTTGCATCAAAATTTGTTTTATCAAATGTTGTCGACAAACTGCTAGCAAATACGTATCAAAACATGCGTACACAATTGACGCCAAATTGATACCAAATATCGAGCAAAGCTTAGTAGTACCTGATAACAAATTGGCATCAAATTGCCGCTAAAATGAGTTGACAAAACCTAACACCAAATTAATGCCAAATATTGAGCAAATTTTGGTGACAAAGCTTGAGAACAAATTGACGCCAAATACCGAGCAAAGCTTAGCAACTACCTGATAACAAATTGGCACCAAATTGCTGTTAAAGTTTGTTGACTAAACCTAACGCCAAATTGATGCCAAATATTGAGCAAATTTTGGTAACAAAACTTAAGAACAAATTGACGCCAAATACCAAGCGATGTTTAGGGCGTTTCATTCAGATGGCGCGACACGTGAGTCGCCACTTTCAACGCGCCCCCACCTCCTTCCTCGCTCTTGTTCAGTGTCATGGCCGCTCTTGCTGCGTTTCTTCGGACGAGACGAGTACGTTTTCCTTCTTTCGTAACTGATTGAGCTAAGCGGCACGTATTCTGGAGACCAACCGAGCGAGATTCGACTTCCCAAGGAGAGCTCACCGCCAGGAAAAGGAGAGCTTGAGGGAGGATTGAGGCGAAGAGTCCGGTCCAGCGAGCAGGGCCCTTCCGATATTCTCATTTGGGACGCCATATTGGAAGATCGACATTGATCGTGGTAGTACAAGGGGCTCTGCAAGGTTAATTCTCGTCTTAAGATCTGGAATTGCTCTCATTCTTGTGGCTCTGGTTTATATTCTAGCCCTAGAATTGATCTCGTAGACAAAAGCAGAGGCCCCCCTCTCTTTTCTTTTCTTTTTTTTCTTTTCTTTTCTTACTTTGATTTCAATCAGTAATCCAGACTCCTTAATTCCGCCCTGTAAGATCTGGTTAATTCTCGTCTTGAGATCTTGGAATTGCTCTCATTCTTGTGGGTCTGGTTTATATTCTAGCCCTAATGTAATTTTAATATATGCATTACAATTTTACACTGTCAAATCTATATATATAAAATAGAATGTCTGTATGTATGTATGTTCTTTATACACTCTTGAACTATTTGACCGAATTTTTACCAAAAATATATGAAATAGGGGTAGAATTTTCCGGGGAGTGTTATAGAGTGTATAGTTTTTTGTTACCGATCTTTTTGGGAACCGGTATCCGAAATTTTTCCAATTTTTCGGGAAATAATTGACCGAATTTCAAAGAATTGTATGTAAAATAGGGGTAGAATTTTCCGGGGAGTGGCATAAAGTGTATAATTTTTCGTTACCAATCTTTTTGGAAAACGGTATCAGAAATTTTTCGAATTTTTCGGGAATTAATTGATCGAATCTTAAAGAATTGTATATAAAACAGGGGTAGAATTTTTTGGGGAGTGTTATGAACTGTATAGTTTTTTGTTACCGATCTTTTGGGAACCGGTATTCAAAATTTTTTCAATTTTTTGGAAAATAATTGATCGAATCTTAAAAAATTGTATATAAAACAGGGGTAGAATTTCCCGGGGAGTGCTATAAACTGTATAGTTTTTTGTTACCGATTTTTTTGGGAACCGGTATTCAAAATTTTTTCAATTTTTCGGGAAATAATTGACCAAATTTTAAAGAATTGTATATAAAACAGGGGTAGAATTTCCCGGGGAGTGCCATAAAATGTATAATTTTTCGTTACCGATTTTTTTGGAAATCGGTTACGAAATTTTTCCAATTTTTTAAGAAATAAATTGAGTGAATTTCAAAGAATTGTATACGACGGAATTGAACTTTAGTCGATAAAAAAGTGATATTTTTCAATTTATAGCATTTTTGTAGATTGGTGTGTATGTATGTTTGTTTAAGGAGGTTCAATGGCTACAAAAAAATGAAGCCAGTTTCATGAAATTTTAATATGTTGTTCTGGAATGCAAAATAGAATTGTATGAATTGTTTGGGAATTTTTCACCGTCCCGTTTTGAAAAAAATCTACTCCAAATGAAGTCGTTTGAAGGAAAACGACTCCCGGGCGAAGCCCGGGTAACCAGCTAGTAATAAATAATATCGTTTGATAATAATAACAACAGTATAGATAATAGTAACAATTTTATTACTTGACTTATTTCATTCTATTTTTGACAACTCGTATATACATTAATTGTGGCTAAGGTCTATACTATGTCATAGTGTAGATCTTAGCTACATTTCTGGCAAGTCAGTCCAAAGTATGCGGCTTTGTTCTCTATCCTTTTTATCTGTAGCAATTTTATTTCTTTTTATTTTTTAATTATTTTTTATGTATTATCTCTTATGTATCAGGTTTCTGAAGAAGACTAAGTATATAAAGTCGAAACGTAAAACGTTAATTGTATTTAAAATTTGTTTAATTAAACGAGATTTTGTTTTTAAATTTAAATTGATGACCTTTTTATAACTCGAGAAAATCAGCCAGCCTTCCATCCTATAAGTTTATTTTGTACTGTTAGTTTAATTAATTTAGTTATATTTTTTTCCATTAACATTCTATTTGTTATAGTGATTGTGCAGTAGAAAATCTGAAAAAATAAATGTTTTTAAAAAGTAAAGATAGTATATATTTTGAAATCTATGTATTTTATGTAAACATAACATTTAAATTTATTTGCAGTTTATTTTAGAACATGCCAAAAAACACCGTTTCATAAGCTTTCTAAGAAAGTTAAAAGGCAGAAAGTGAATGTTGAAGTTGTAGAAGAACTCAATTCAACAGATTCTTTAATTGAATTCGATCAGTCGCATATTCAGCAAGCACATGCTTCCGTTAAAAGCCAAAGTTCCGTAATACCAGATTTTCTTTATAATCAAAAAGAATCTGAACTTTCTCATTATTCTTAACTTTTTCATCATTCTGAACTTCCTCACCATTCTGAATTTTCTAATAATTCTGATCATTTTGAGTACTCTGAACACTTTGATTTCGAAAATAACGATAATTATAGAGATATATTTAACATTAACAGACACACCGGCAACAATAACGAGGCTCATTCAGATGACAACGATGATAATTCTAAAAACTGCGAGAATAGTGATGAGAATAAAAAATATTCGAAATGTTTCGTGAAAACAAGAGTTATAAAGAAGAGTTATAAGAGTATAAAGAGTTATACTCTTATAGTCTTAAAGAAGCGTTATAAGAGTATAAAAAATATGTAATATTATGTAATAAAATGTTTCATTCTACTTGCCGTTTGAATCTGATTAAGGCAAAATTGTAATATTAGTTTGAAATAGAAACAATTTAAAACAATTTAAAATACAAGGGAAATGCTTTAGTTTTATAACTATCATATTCTTGCAATATTAAAAATTTTACATATTCTTTCTTTGATTAAAATATTTCTCAAAATAATCTTGGAACTGTTGATGAAATATCGTGTATTTTTTTATCTGTAAAAGTTTAAAGTTTTGTTTGAATAGTTTAAAAGTTTTGTTTGAACGGTTTAAAAGTTTTGTTTAAACAGTTTTTTTCTGCTGTATATTAATTTCTATTACATCAAACACTACAAAATTCACTTCGGTTGCTTGCACCTAAATGATGTATATTATTCTTTTGTTATTTCTTTCTGACAACAGTACTGCATTATTCCATCGTAATCGACGAACTATGCACATTGTGAACATTTGTTTATTTCAATTTTGCATTCTTGCAAATAATAAATCGTGTTTCAAGTTTGAACTAGTTGTTTAAATATGCACGGTAGTTATTATTGTATGATTAAAGAAAGGAAAGTTAGTAGTATTAGGCTTATAAGAATATTGTTTTAGATGCATTTTCATAGAAATTATACTCGTGTTTTCAGTAAGATTCTATAAATCCTTCTTATACCGGCCAATGCATTATCTGCGCACGGAGTATGTGTTCCAGGCATTATATAAGATTCTCGAGTGTTTACAAATATTGTATGTGCTGTTGACAAAGTTAAATGTTTGCATATGTCAGTAAATTCACATTGTATAACATTTACTGTAATTAATATATAATTAATTATTTTATTGCCACCGTTAGATTTTATAAATGTCTTATAATGTTTTATAAATATAAAGATTTCTTTTAACATATGTATAAAATAATTTATTGTAAATCAATAAAAAATTATATGCTTTTTATAATTTAATGCTTTTAATTTTCCCTAAAAAAATATATTTTAGTATTTATTAATGGCTACGTAACAAGGCTCGCTGCAATTTGGCGTCAAGCTGTGTCATCAAAATTTGCTCTGTATTTGGTGCCAATTTGCTGTTAAGTATTGTTCTCAAATCTTGTTTGATATTTGATATCAATTTGGCGTTGGGTTTTGTCAACAAACTTTGATAGCAATTTGTCAACAATTTGCTGTTAGATTGCTGGCAAGCTTTGCTCGGTATTTGGTGTCAATTTGGCGTCAAGTTCTTTTGTCAAGGTTTGCTCGCAATTTGGCACAAATTTGCTGTCGAGCTTTTGTTGGCAAGCCTTGTTCACAATATGGCGCAAATTTGCCGTTGAACTTTTGCTGTCCTGTTTTGCTCGATATTTGGCGTCAATTTGGTGTCAAGTCATGTACACAAGCTTTGCTAGCAAAACACAAGCGTATTGCAGACACAGATCGCACCGAATTTGTCGACAAGTTTTGCGCGTATTTGGTGTCAAATTGGTTACAATTTGCTGACAAATTGTTTACTGAGAATGTGCAAGTTTCTAATTTGCACACTTTTTAATTTTAAATTTAACCTTTTTATGAATTAAAAAAGGGTCAGCTTAGTAGCACAAGTGGGGTTTTACAATTGACGTAATGTCAAATCGATGTTGACTTTGGGAGTTCAGGCTACATGGTCCATATATGGACTTCGCATATGGACCTTTGATCGCGCTTAAAACTGGATCTAATCAACCAAATCTTAAAGAATTATATATAAAATAGGGGTAGAAAAGACTGAAGAATATAATAGCATTATAAATAGTCCGATATCTCAAAATTGGCGGAAGTTAGAGCAACCACAAACATTTCTCAAAAAATTCAAAATTTTATGAAGAAAGAACCTTTTTACCGATTATCGCCAAATTCAATACCAATCTTCTTTTAATGATACTCTATATAAAATTACATATATAACTTATACATGTAACTTTTTAAGCAAAAATCGGCAACTCCTTCACCGATCCTCACCAAATTCAATACTTTCCTTAAATGATATTCTATCCATCAAATAACCTACACATTTTTTAAGCAGAAATCGGTAACCCTTTCACCAATCCTCGCAAAATTCAAAAAACCTTCCTTTAATGATAATCTGTATAAAATTACATGTATATCTTATACACTTTTTAAGCAGAAATCGGTAATCCCTTCACCGATCCTCGTCAAATTCAATAACAATCTTCCTTTAATGATACTCTATCCTTCAAATAACTTAGGGTAGACCGAGGCGAATCGGATCAATGTAAGTTTTAAGATAGTTTTTGTTAGTGTTTTGTTTCAAACAAGCTGTTTTATCGTGCTAATTAGTAATCCGATTCGCCTCGGTCTACCCTATACATTTTTTAGGCAGAAATCGGTAACCCTTTCACCAATCTTCGCCAAATTCAAAACAACCTTCCTTTAATGATACTTTATATATAAGATTGAATGTATAACTTGTACACTTTTTATGCAAAAATCGGTAACCCCTTCACCGATCATTGCCAAATTCAACACCAACCTACCTTTAATGATACTCTATCCATAAAAAAAAAATTAAGCTCGATGTCTCAAAATTTGCGGAAATTAGAGTAATCATGTACATTTTTTTAGATAGAAATCGGTAACCCCTTTATTATTAGCAATTTTTATTAATTCTATTATATTCTTCAGTTTTTTCTACCCGTATTTCATAACAAATTCTTTCAGATTTGGTTAATCAGTTCTTGAGTTATAGAAATTTCGGTAAATTTGGCACACACACATACACACATACACATACACACATACGGACATTTTTTAAAATTACGATTTTCCAACGTTTTAGAACATTCTGAACACATTGGCATCAAAAACTTAAAAAAAAACAATTTTTTTATGAAAACAAAGCTTCCTCTATGAGGAAGCAAAAGATCATAAAACTACTAATTTATGCCAAGTTGGAAAATTTATAATATAAATAATATAACTATATCAAATTATATATATTTAGTATACATATAAAGAATTATATTAATCCTCCGTACGCCTGGTTGGCTCTGAGAGACCCACTAGTACTTTTGAATACATAACTTTGTAACCAGGAACGCTGGCGGCCTGAGTGTTTTAAAAACTTCTGTTTACATGTTGTGCTCATATCATTTTATAAGTTCATGAAAATGTAAAACAAATAATACTTTCGATAAAAAATTTAATATTATGATTATATATACCAGGGTATACTTATTTTCAAACTTTTGGGTCTGTCAGACCCACCAGGCGCACCACGTTAAAAAATTCACCAGGCGCACGGAAAGTTAATAGTCTATTATATATTTTAATTTATATATTATAAAAATATATATAAGTATAATGCAATAAATATATAAATTGTTGTTACATACTTGTACCAAGAGCACACGCAAGTTGTAAGCATTGCCCAACAATTTAAGTCTTTCGTGAATATAATCAGGATTCAATTGGTGATAACGGATTGATAAGAAAAGAGCACATGTAGTTTTTCCCATTACATAATCTGGCACAATGTCGGAATACTCCCATGGTACATTTGTTATATACTTCAGCAATGGATTGCCTTTCTGAAGACATTAATCCATTATAAATTTTTGAAATGTTAATTAAGTTTTATTAAGTGCTTTAAATTTTATTAATAAACTTACTGTAAACAAGATATTATTAAGTTTAGTTAACACAATTTGCAAAATATTTACTTTTAAATGTATACTTAAACATTTTATAAAACATAAGAAAATATTACCTGCTTTGGACTGACAAAGACAGTATTGGCTTTGTTTAAAACTGTTGCCACAGAAGTTTCAGGCTTAGGAACTGAAAAATCCTTGTAAAACTCAGATTTCTTCAAGTTACTAAAAGCAGCTGAAAAAAAAGTTAAGTTATAAGATATATAGATAAATTATACAATTGTATAATGATAAAATTATAAGTAGATAACATTCTAGATAACTACAATCATAAAAAAGAGATTTTGCAAAATATATCTGCTGTAAATTTTGATAGATTAGCAGAAAAATCTGTGAACAGAATATAATGGCAGATTAATTACAGAAACCAAATAGAATTTGCCATTTGATAACCACTTATATAAAACATTCAATTATAAAATTATAGATTCTGCTATTATAGTTTCTTTTTGATAATCTGCTATCAGATTATATTGGCAGACTACTGACAATGGGGTTAATACAGATGCAACTGACTAAGTAATGTGATTAACTGAATAACCGGTAATTATGAAGGAGAGGGGCTTCCTTGCCGATTTGGCTAAAACTTAGGCTAAAACTTACAATTTTGTATATTTTGGTACGTAAAACATGAATCTATAAGTTAAAATTGTCGCTTTCAATTAGGAAAAAAGTTATTAAGTACTAAAGTTGACAGTTGCGTGATGGTTAGAATGTCTGTCATTTATTATACTTTGTATTTATAGACTTTTCAATATGCCAATTATTTTCTGCTTTAAAAAAAGCATAATAACTCTATTTCTATAATCTTTTTTAACCATTTAATTCAATATATTATGGCATATTCAGTATAACAAAACTGCATATTTTCCAAAGAAAATAATAATTTATGTTTTTTGTTAAAGCAGAGAATAATTGGACCAACCATATTCAGTACAACAAAACTGCATATTTTCCAAAGAAAATAATAATTTATGTTTTTTGGTAAAACAGAGAATAGATGGACCAACTATTCTAACCAAAATACACAAAATTGTGAAGTTTCAGCCAAATTGATGAGGAAGCCCATCTCTTTCATAATTTTACTGAATTATAATATAACTTACTCTGGAAAGATGTATTTTTAGCTTGTTTTGATGGAGATTCATTATCCAAATCTTCTATACTTTCTCTTGTGTTATTCATAAATTCTCTCTTTCATTACATAAATATTTCAATATATGTTTAGTTCAATCTATACCTATATCAGATTTTAATTAAAAAAGTATACTCAACTGATTTCCTTTTATGCGAAAACAAAACTTAGATAAGAAAAAAAATATTAATTTTGTAAACAAAATAATTTTTGGCTATTTTCCTATATAGAAGTCTACATTTATTTAAGTTACATAATAAAAGTAATTCAATGTATCTAGGTTATAACATATCTGAACCACAGCTTCTTTACAATCATAGACTTAGGAAGAGATAGATGAAGGCTGCATTCGGCGGTATTGCAGTAGCGACAGTAGCGTCGGCAGTGAGTCGGCACCGGTCGATTCTGGGCTGCGTTCGGAAACGTCACCCGGGTATACACGGGTATACTCCCTTCTCCTTCTAACTCGCTGAGATAGAAAGAGAAGGGAGTATACTCGTGTGCACTCGGGTGACGTTTTCGAACGCAGCCCTGTATTGCTGCGTTCCCACTATACGCGTCGCGCGTCGCGTCACGACGCCGCGTCATGAGTTATCCAATCAAAACGTTTCATTTTATGGCAAGATCTCGCGTCGGAAATGACGTCATAAAATGAAACGTTTTGATTGGATAACTCATGACGCGGCGTCGTGACGCGACGCGCGACGCGTATAGTGGGAACGCAGCATATCTTGGGACGAGGTGAAAATTACAAAAGTAAGGAAATTCACTAGAGAATCTACAATTTCATTTGTCGAAATCCAGTAAATCTGTTCACTTTTGTAATTTTCACCTCGTCTCAAAATGAGGTCCATTACGTATTTGAGGTAAAAATTACAAAAGTGAACAGATTTACTAGATTTCGACAAATGAAATTGTAGATTCTCTAGTGAATTTCCTCACTTTTGTAATTTTCACCTCGTCCCAATAAGATACAGAATCGACCCCCAGGGGGCCTATTACGTATCTTTTCACGAGGTGAAAATGCGAAAAGTGAACAGATTTACTAGATTTCGACCAATGAAATCGTAGCTACTCTAGTGAATTCTCTCACTTTTCGCATTTTCACCTCGTGAAAAGATACGTAATAGGCCCCCAGGGTAGCGATCATCTTTTTCCTTAAGGGTCGGCAGGAGACACGGTGGAGACCTCTGTCGGGTTGGCTTAGCTGCGACTTGCTGCGAGTCCGTATTTTATTTATTATAAATTTTTAAGAGCAAAAATGCAAAATCGGGCTCTTTACCTCCCTGCATTATTATATAAAAAGTATATAAAAAAAAATTCACGAATCTATGTAACTTATTTTATGAGAAATCTGGATATTACGAATCCGTAATTCGTAATATCCATATTTCTCATAAAATAAGTTACATAGATTCGTGAATTTTTTTTTTATATACTCTTTATATAATAATGCAGGGAGGTAAAGAGCCCGATTTTGCATTTTTGCTCTTAAAAATTTATAATAAATAAAATAGGAGTTAAAGTGCAGTTTAACGTGCACTTAGTGCATAAAGTGCACCTGAGTGTACCTGAGTTTGTCTGGGTCTCCTGCCGACCCTTAAAGTGGAAACGTGAAAAGTGAAAAGTTTCATGTAACTATCTCTTTCTATTGGTGTTGAATAGAAAGAGATAAACTTTTCACTTTTCACGGTTTGGTCCTAGGGGAAAAGATACATGATCGAGCCCCAGAGAAAAACCTGAGAGAGGCCGTCCCGCCATCCCTTGTATTTTTACTGGGGACGTGTAGGAACCAGGCAGTGTAGCCAACGTCGAAACTTAAAAATCTCTGTAACGCTAGTGTCGATTTAAAAGACTTTTCTTTGTTTTATATAGGCTGCATTTCGATATTACCGCCGTAGAGTTAGCAGACAAATTTAATATTTTTCAATTATTCTTTTTCATATAATTTGGGAATCATTTAGGGAAGTTTAAGAAAATTGTTTAAACATTTGGGTAATAATATTTTTCTGTTATTAACAAAATTTTATCGAGCATAGCAGATAGCGATTATGTTTAATGTTTACTATGAATGGAATCGATTGCAAATCATTTGGGGATGACATCTTCATTGTAATTTTTATTTGGGAAAAGTCGATTTTTTGTAATTTATAAATCTTTGTATTAAAAATAAAAATAAAAAAAATTAGGTCTCTGTTCTTTTTCGCTGCACTTCTGCACTAGTGCAACAAGTTAACTTATTGCTGCAGCGAAAAAGAACAGACCATTATCGGCAGTAGTGTGAAAATTACATATTTTTCGGAGGAGCAGCGAGTAAAACTATGTTGATAAAAGGAACGCATTTGAATTAATTTATTCTATATATAAGAATTAATTTTTATCTTTACTTCACTCCCCAAGTAGCAAAAAAATATTTTTTAAACGTTTTTAAAAATATTTTTAGTAATGAAAAAAAATATTTAAAAAACGTTTAAATTAATGGGATAGATCCTTTTTTTCTTATTAAAAAAATATTTATTTTAATATTGTAAAAAATGTTTTTTTAACATTAAAAAAATGTGTTTTTAATATTAACTAGACACTACAGACGCGCGCTTCGCGCGCGCTATTTAGCTTTAACATTATGCTATTACTATTACACTATTAACTCCTTGATACACACAACTGTCAAAATATACAATGACAGCTGCAAATGAAGTAAGCGCAGCAAGAGAACCCAGGTAGCAAACACAAGTCATTTTGACGTCAAATACTAGTCATGTTTGTACAAATGACGTCAAATGACCAAAAAGCGACTATGTCTTTAAAAATGACATTATACTGACGTTATTCCATAACATCATTATGACGTCTATTTTTAGTCATTTTTGGTTAGGTTAGTCTATGACATCGGCGACTAATAATGGACGTTTATAAGACGTCATTTCTTAGACCATCTAAAGACGTCATTTTAAAGACGTCTTAAAGTCGTCCAAATAAGGTCTTTTTGTAATATAACTATTTCTACTTTTTAATATTGTTTAATAAAGTAATAATAAAATAAAAACTACAAAATTAACTGCAATATGTTTGTTTAGCAACTTTATGATTGAAGTGGCGAATTTATGGTATAAGTGGATGTAGTTGCGTGTGATTATAGTTTTATGATAACTATTTCACGCAGTGTTTTATAGCTATCAAGAAGATTATCATTACAAGATTTTTAAACACTTTAAAGATGTACCTGTTATAGACAAGTACAGTTAATAAGGAAGCATCAGGGTGAGAAGATCGTCACTGTCCACTAGATCATCGAAGTCAAGCGACTCGGACGCGGTACTGTACTAGGATGGGTGACCGCCTTGAGAGCGGCTATACGCACATGGCATGTAACGAAACAGTTAAAAAAGTTTTTTTTTTCTTAGATAAAGAAAAAGAACATTTTTTTATAAACGTTTATCAAGTAGACATTTTAACATTTTAATTTCATAAAAAACATTTCTAGAAACCGGTATGTCGTACAATGGACCTATTTTTGCCGTCAATAAGACGTCAGAAAATGACGTCAATTGTCTGTGACATTAGACCGTCATTTTAACGTCATTATGCCGCCAGTTAGTGACGTCAGGAATGGTCAGTAAAGGACCAAAATTTGACGTCAAAATGACTTGTGTTTGCTACCTGGGAACCAATCGGCATCGCGGAAAAGCGACAACAATAAACTTCACATCTCCTTTTTACAAGAAGAATAAACGTTTGTTAACATTAAAAAATGTTTTTTTAACATTAAATAAATGTTTTATTAACATTAAACATTTTTTTAATGTTTAAGAACGTTTATTTTAACAACTTTTTTGACAAAGAAACGTTTAAAGAACGTTCTTTTTCTTTATCTAGAAAAAGATAAAAACCGCTTTCCTAACTGTTTCTTTTGTATATTGGGTGTGCGTACAACCGCGCGTCCATCTGAAAAAACTGCTCTCTCAAGCCGGTCACCCATCCGAGTATAGTACCGCGCCCACGTTGCTTGACTTTGATGATCAAATGGACAAGTGACGATCCTTTGACGCTTCCTTCTTACCTGTAAGTACTTGTCTACAACATATCTTTAAAGTGTTAAAAAATTTTATGGGTTCTATGACGCGGTTTACGGAACGGCACATAATTTATAAAGCAAAACAATAGAAAAATTCAATTGAAACATCTCTTACAATTAAAAAATTAATATAAAATAATATTTGAAGTAAATATTAAATAAATATTTAAAAAATGTTAAATAAATATTTTTTTTATATATGTGTATTTATTGTGTTTCCCCACAGGGTTTACAAGGCGTTTTATTTTTATATGAGGAACGTTCCCAAACCTCTTACACAGACATAAAAAATCAAAAACAAAACGAATACAAATCAATCTCAACATCCGCGTCAAGCCTCTTACAAACAACAACCTCAAAGTCAAAACTCGAATCATAAATCAAAGTATCTCTTCCTCGTGTTCTTCTTCCTCTTCCTTCTCCTCCGCTCTTGTACCGGCCCCCTCCTTTGTCCCCCCCTCTTCCTAACTCAGCCTACCCTCGATTGGCCCAGTCCCTCTTCCCTCCGGCCTCCCCATCATCGTCCGACTCCATTAGCAGTTTCTCCTCCATACCTTTGGAGATTTCATCCTCCTCAGATCTCCCTGTACTCCTGCTTATTCTCCCTTCCATTTTCTCCTCTCTCTCCTCTCTCTCTCTCTATCTCTCCTTTCCACCGACTTGTCCTCAACGATCTTCACTCCTACCCTATTTCCCGCCTTTCTCCTCGCCTCTATCACCCGCCATTTCTCCTCTTCGTCTTTCAGCTTTACCAATAGCGTTAACCAAGCTCCTCTCTGTCCTACCACAAACACATCCCTTACCGTCACCCTTATCTTTAATCCTTCCGTAAATATCTCCTTCACCTTCTCCCAGTGCGAGCCCTTATCTCCCCATACCTCCTTCTCCACCCTTAAGATTACGTTCCTTTTCCTCAGTTCATTTTCGTTTCTCTCGCCCACCCCCGCCCACCATTTCTTCTTCACCCCCACACTCTCTTCGATGTCCTCCCTTTTCCTTTTGCCTCTATTTTGTTCCATTCTCTCTATCATTTTTTCCATTCTCCTTACCTTCTCCTCAAGCCCCTCTATCCTCTCCTCCTTCTTTTTATCCACCTCTTTCTTCTCCTTCACCATCTTCCTTACCTTCTCCTCCAACTCCTCTATCCTCTCCTCCTTTCTTCTCTCCACCACCTTCTTTTCCTTCGCCATCTTCTTTGATTTCTCCTCCACAATCCTTCCCACCGCCTCCGCTATTATTTTCCCCTCTTTCTCCATCCTGGGTAATCCTGGGTGATCTGTAACCAATTCTCCTATACACCCTTTCTTACTCTCACTACCTTACTTATTCTATCTCTTGACTCCCCCTCTTATTCTCTCTCCTTCCTTCTACCCCCCTTACGCGTACCTGCCTAATTCCACCCTTACTTACTTCCCACTCGGCATGTTATGTTGCTGAAATATTGAAATATTCGGAAATGGTGCAGAAATATTTCGTTAACATTTCATTTGTAACTATGCATCTGAAATATTTCAGAAATGTACCTGCATCATGTTTTTTATAATATTGCATTAACAATATTTCTGAAATCTTTCAGAAAGTTGTTTACAATATTTGTAAGTTTCTGTAATATTGCAAAAAGAATGTAGTAGATGTAATATTTCAGAAATATTTCTGAAACATTATAAAAGTAATATTACGTTTGCATTGCACGAATAATATTTCTGTAACATATCAAACGCAATACTGCATTTAAAATATTTCTGAAAAATTTCTGAAAGATTGCGTAGGTAATGAAAAATTGAATTGCAGGCAGTGAATTTCTACAATATTGCAGAAGAAATATTGCAGATGTAATGGTTTAGAAACATTTCTGATACATGATAAAACTATTATTATGTTTACATTGCATGCGTTATATTTTTGAATGTTTCACATATACAACATTGCATTTGTAATATTTCCGAAAAGTTGCTGACAGACTTTAGAACTTATAAAAAATTAAATTTATTATTATATAATTATTGCATTTTATTGCATTTTTTCTCTTTTATTAAGAATTTTCTGATATTCCAAATTTTGTCATATGGCATTTTTAATATAAAATATTTAATAATATTTAATATAAAATAATATTCGACCCTGACTGGCAAAAAAGATTTATTCGTATATCTGTATTGTTAATATTGTTATGCGATAGCTTTATGCTCACCAAAATAAGCAAGTATAAGAAAGAAAGAAGCGTCAGAGTCAGAGGATCACCACTACCCTGTTCGATCATCGATGTCAAGCAACAAGGCGCCGGTATACTACTTGGATGGGTGACCGGCTGAGAGAGCGGATTTCTTCGGACAAATGCGCGGCGGCTATACGCACATGGCTTAATATATTTTTTTTGTTCCGGTAACAAAATATTTCATTTTTCACATATCAACAAATAGTTTTTGCGTCAGTAACAAAATTTTGTTTGCTAATACAAAACATTTTTCTCAGTGTAAAATGTATTTGAAATATTTCTGAAGTGTTTCTGCAATATTTCGTAGATATATTTCAGAAATATTTCAGAAATATTGCCGAAATCTTTCAGCAAAGTTGCATTTGAAATAATTGTGCCGATTGAAACATTGCAGAAATGTTGCAGAAACGGTCGTGAAATATTTCTGAAATATTGATGAAAGGTGTAATATTTCAAATGGAATTTTGCAGAAATGTTTCTGAAATATTACATGCCGAGTGGGTTACTTCTCTCCTCTTTTCCTCGCTAATTCCTTCTCTCCCTTTCTTCCCCTCTTTCTCTTTTTTCGCTTCTTTTCCTTGGCTGCAGATTCCTTTTCCGTCTCCTCTCACTTACCTTCGCTCGCACTGCTATCTTACTACCTGCCACGTGCCTTCTTCTCGCATTTCCCTTTCTCCTTCGACTATCGATCTATCGCTCCATCGATTCCGCCTATTTCCCAACGACAAGCGGTGCCAACCTTGTATGTATTATTTCCCCTCCCTTCGTCCTTCATTCCTCCATCTCCTTCCTTCCGCCTTCCTTGCTTCAGCCATTTCTCCGCTTCCCTCCTTTCTGCCACTGCTCTCTCCCCCTCCTTCCCTCTCTCTCTCTCTCCTCCCGCTCGCCACCTTCCCTCCTTCCTATTCTGTCTTCGCTCTGAAACAAAAACCCACTTCCTTTCCCCTCCCCTTTTTTCCTATGTCCCTCGTCCTCGCCCGTATCCATACCCTCGCCTCCACCGCTTTATCCTCGTCCATCTTCCCCTTTAATCTACTCCCCTAGCTCCTTTCTCCTTGCCTCCAAGGTCCAGCTCACGCACGCTCGTCACCTCTTCTCCTTCCTCGTTCTACCACTCCGTCGCTTTCTCTCCTTCTCTTTCCATCACCTGTCTATCTGACCGGCCTCTTCGGTCATTCTATCCATCGATCTGTCGCGACGCCTCCCTGCTCCGTTCCATACCTGCCGCACCATCATCGACAATCCCTCTGTCTCGCGACAGATCGATCGATCGCCCGATCGATACTCCCTGCTGCCAACTCGCTCAGCTCCCTCGTCGTGGAGCTGCTACCTCCATTCCTTCACTCCCGCCCTTCTCCCTAACCTCACTTACCCAAGGAGAACAAAAAGTCACGAAAACGTCAAAATGATGTCATTTTGACTTTAAATGGTCAATTTTTCATCAAGGCTCCTTGCAGTGACGTCAAAATGACGTCAAAATGACGTCATTGTGACGCCATCGATACATGTATCGATATATTAAAGGTATCGAATAACATCGAGATCGAGAGTCACTCGAGGAGCTTCAGAGTAAGATCGCGAGAATTTTAGAAGAGAAGGATCTAGAAGAGAACGGATTACCCGCGTTTTCGCTGCCAGTTTTGTGTTGTGAACGTTCGACGTGGTTTGCCTAAAAGTATAAGGAAATGTCGACTCTGTTAAAGAAGGTATGTATAATTGCTAACCATATAATAATTAGGCCCTCGATTCTTAAAGTTCTGTTGGATAGTTATAATAAGGTATTAGGGTTATGTAGTGCGAGCTTTTAGTATTTTTTAGGATTTTTCTTATTGTATTTGTTTTAGATTTTACGGATTTTTATGTATTTACAACATTTAGATGTAGAATACAGCTGTTACTTTGGTGTAATGTGCCGGCCCATCTAACCTCACTCTTTAATTTATAAAGTTATAGGGAGGGCAACATGATCTGCACTGCACAGTTTGACATTAGAAAAGTCCTGTAGAGAACAAGAAAATGAAGCTAAAGAGTGGAAATGAATTTCTATCCTACCTAGACGATTCGAATCGTTTCCCTTTCGTACATGTGTTGTGTTATCATGCTGTTGCGATGTTATCTTTGTGGACTATTTTGCAATAACGGTAATTATTTAAAATAACGGACCACTCTTTGATGACCTTGACCTTGACATATATTGTCAAGGTCATGAACCTGAACATCAATCAAAAGGCTTTAGCCGTCAACCGCGCGTTGTTCGTTAAAAAGTTATTAACCAAAAAAGTTTGAAGAATATAGCCATGCAGTTATTTTGAGTATTGAAAGGCACAAATAACTAATATGTATATGAAAATAGTACATGTATAATGAACGAAGGAAGTCATTTAAAGCAGCGAATCGTTAGTGTATATTGAACAGTCTTTGTTAAAGCAGATAATAGTTGGTATAGAAAAGTATATATACAATTTTATGTGTTAGAAAGCATAAATATAAAGTATTCTCTGCTTTAACCATAATTGTATGATAATAATTGCACAATTAAAGATAGTTTACAATTACAATAATACAATTATGGATAAAGCAGAGAATACTTTATATTTATGCTTTCTATAAACACATAAAATTGTATATATACTTTTCTATACCAACTATTTTCTGCTTTAACAAAGATTGTTCAATATACTAACGATTCGCTGCTTTAAATGACTTTCCTTCGTTCATACATGTACTATTTCCATTTATATAGTTATTGATGCCTTTCAATACTCAAAGTAACTGCTATATTTTCAAACTTTTTTTGTTAATAACTTTTTAACGAACAACGGCCGACGGCTAAAATCTTTTGATTGTTATTCATGAGCTTGACAATATATGTCAAGGTCAAGGTCATCGAAGGGTAGTTTGTTATTCTAAATAATTACCGCAATAACTTTGCTGGCTATAATATTTTATCATTCAGGTATTGGCCTTTTTAGTCTAATTTATTGTAAAGTAAAGTATGAAACGCAAGTTGCATGCTGCATCTGTAAAAGCAGTCAGGAAGCGTCTTTATACCGAAGAAGTGAGACAGACTTTGGCACAAGTTGATGATGCATTAGAAGTTTTTGAGCTAGGGGACCATAATCAACATTTAGACAGGAATGATTCATCAGTTTATTCAGAGGTAGAGGAGGGTCGAAACAGCCTTTCCAGTGATGATAATGAATTAGATGATCACAATGATTGCAATGCTAATTTTGAACAAGAATCGGAGGCTGAAGCCGCTGATGTTGATTCAGATGAAGAGTTTGCAATTAATATCCAGGACCAGAATGACATTCAGTCAGCAGAGGATCCTGATAAATACCTGTCAAGGTTTTTGAAGGAATGGGCAATAAGAGGTGTTGCACATAGGAAAGTTGATGAGCTTCTTGCAGGACTAAGACTCCTCCATGGCTCTTTACCGAAGACTCATAAGACTTTACTACAAACCCCACGCAGAGTTGAATTGCAACGTAATGGTGAAGGTTTAATGTGGTACAAAGGTATCATTACTAATTTAAATCAAAGGGTCACAGATAAGTACTTGCTTGAACACAAAGAAATTATTATTGATGTGAACATTGATGGTTTGGCATTATTTAGCAGCACTGATGATAATTTTTGGCCTATACTGGGTTGCCTTACAGGAGAAACTGTACCATTTATCATAGGTGTGTGGCATGGCCTTGGAAAACCAGACAATATTAATGCTTTTTTAGCGGATTTTATTCAAGAAGTTGATGAATTAGCACTGAATGGTTATAACTTCCATGGCAGCCGCTTTCCCTTTAAAATCAGAAATTACATACTCGATGCTGTAGCACGACAATATGTAAAATGTATTTCAAACCACAATAGTACTTATGCATGTGAAAAGTGCACAGTAAGAGGTGCGCGTTTTAGAAATCGTGAAATCTTTCTGGATCTCAATGCACTATTGCGCACAGATGAATCCTTAGGAGAAAGGGATCAGCCTGATCACCATGATGGAGATTCGCCCCTAGAAGCCATGAGAAGTGACAACAATGGAATGGTTTCACAGTTTCGTTTAGATCCAATGCATCTATTATTTGAAGGAGCTTTTAAAAGATGGGTTCAGTATCTCTGTGGATCTCAAGCTATCACATATGGTAAAATCTCAAGGCTAGCATGTTTCAATGTATGTTCTGATATGATTGACATTGCTCCTTGGATTCCCGTGGAATTCAGTCGTAGACCGAGATCTTTGTATTATCAGGCCAAATTCAAAGCAACTGAGTGGAGGCGTCTTCTTTTGTATGATGGAGTGCGCATTTTTCGATACAGGATTCATGAAATACTTACAAGAACTTTCTATTAATTCATTCTGCATCTTATATTCTGTCATCCCCTGAATTTGTCAAAAGCAATCATTGGATTGTTATTGCTGACATTATATATCGTGAGTTTATCAGGCATTCCATAGATGTTTTTGATGAATCATTTGTGGTATACAATGTACATTGTCTGAGTCACATGGCTGATGAATGCCGGGAGAATGGGACGATTTTGGATTTCAGTGCCTTTAAGTACGAGTCTTTTATGGCTGTGATTAAACATAACTTGCGTTCAACTTATAAGCCTCTTCAGCAGTTAGCTAACAGGGACATTGAGACAGAGGGGCAACTTATTACAGAGTCAAGGAGGCCAAATCCTAATAGAGTTACATTAAAGAAGCAGTTGTTTAGGAATATTGTTCCAGAAATTCCTGGAGACCGTTATGCACAAATAAATTTGAAGGGTGTAACTCTTAAAACTGATGAAGCTAATTGCTGTTTCTCATCAAAAGACGGAAACATATTTATTTAACCGAAGTTGTAGTTTCACCGGATGGTGATGTATTATTAGCAGGTCATAGGTTTCTTTGTAAAGCAGATTACTATGACTACCCACTTCCTTCCTCATCCATTGGAATTTTTAAAGTATCACATGTGGATCCTGTAAAAAGCACATGTAGGTTGCAGGATTTCTTTCAAAAATGTGTTATTATCCCTGATGGAGACAGTTTTCTTTGCATTCCTCTCCTTCACAGTGGTCCTCAGTAAATTTTTGGTTAGATCTTGTTTTTAAGTGCCCTTGCTTTTGTTTGTCTTTCTTTATGTTAACTTAAAATTTATTTTTTTACAGTATTCTGTGGTAGAGTTTGTGTCTGACCCTGGGAATGATGAAGAGGAATACCTTGTGGAAGTTGTACCAACCAAGTGGATTAGCGAGAATAGAGAATTCTGTTATTATCCGCCACATTCCATGAGGGGGAAATGTACGAAGTTGGTGATGAGTCTAGCGGACTATGACTCGTCCGAGTGGAAACTCCTCCGCATTATATACCATCACAGTTATTGTAGGTGTTTATATCCGTTTTTTTTATAATGCAAGTGTGTCTTCTTAATTTAATCTGTTTTGTGGTCCCTGCATATAGCTACTTTCAATGTTGCCCTAAAAGCTAGAAACAAGGCCGTGAAGGAGGACACAATTGTTGCAACAGATGTTGATACAGACTACAGCAAACCACGCAACAAAAAGCCGCCTAAACGCCTAATTACATCATCAGGTTCGGATTCAGATGAAGAGCGGAGAAAAAAATAAGAAACCTGTGGGAAGTCATATTATTCCGGAACCCAGCTCAACTCTGCCCTCAAACCTCAAAAAGTTACTTGATAGTGCTAAAACAAAAATTTAGCTAAGTCTAAGCAAAATCTTCTGCCATTTCGAAGTTTTTTTCTGCATCATCAAAGAAAGATACAACTCCTGTCCGTCAATTATTACAGGAAGAGTCTACACAGGCTGGTTTGTACTTTTAATTATTATACTGGAACTTAACTGCAGTATTTAGCAATAAGACTGTCCCTTATGCCCTTCCTTGTAATTTATTTTCCAGAAACTACTAATGATGAAAACTTACCTGAGATGTTAGATGAAGATAATTGTTCCCTTTCCAAATTAAAATCGTCAGTCTCTAAGAATGATGGGTCTTCTTTGAGATCTAAAAAGTTTTCTAATAATTTTGAGCTACCTGAAGTTGCGGAAGAGACTAGCATTTGTGAGCAATCTCAAGATTCTCATGATGTGAGCACACTGAAGTCTGACCACAATAATGAGTTCAGAATGAATAAAAAAAGAGATTTTCTAGACAGATCACCACCATCAAAAAACTCGTCAGACGGTATTTTTATTGATTGCCGTATTTTTGTGATAAATAAATGACTGCTCAGTTAATTCCGAATTAAACATTTGGTTTTGTTGTTCATAGATTCACGGCCAACAACAGGATGCAGAAGCTGCATATCAACATGCTCTGGATCAACTGGCAGTAAGTCTTATATTCTCTATTTTCTTATATCCTTGAAGTAATGAAAATTGTTTTCATTGGTAATTGGCAGCTTTTATGACTTTTTATATTATAAGCAAATTACATCGATCAGTCCAAAGCTGTCATTTGATTCATGTGGTTTTTTGATAGGTAAGCCTCAAGATCAAGTAATGCTACATTATATGCAAGAATTGTCAGCCAAGATAGATTGGCAGAACATTGGGATTGCCCAAATTTTGAACGAGTTGTTCCCCAATGAAGATGGTTTTGATCGGCCTGAAGGGTTCCCTTCCTTGCCATTGGAAACTGAGGAATCTTTTGCAAGCTTTGATGGTCACTTAGATGATAAAATATTGTATGGTCATATGGTGAGTTTTCTACCACAGTTATATATAATAATGCAGTACTAACATGTGTTCATTAAGTACTTTGATTGGCTTTCTTTGTGTTGTAGCTCAAGTATCTGTTATGGAAGGGAAAGGGAGAGACAACCTCTTTCTTCACTTACTCTATTTTGTCGACCCTACTTAGGAATAACTTGCACGACTCATTAGTTGGAAAGGTTCTGGAGGAATCAAGCTCAGTTTTGAGAAGTCCAAAGTAAAAAATCTAGTAGAAGGTGAGTATCATCTTGTTTTTAAACAATTATCTTCACATTTATTAACTTTGTTTTTTTCATGTAAGCATATTATACACATATAATATTTATATATTATGTATATACACATATACATTAAACTACTCCTGCTTTGTTTCTCTCTAATAGGTGTTTGCTTGAAGAAGTTTCCTAAGGTACAGATTTCCGTATTTGAAGACCATATGAAACGATGGTTCAACACTTCCATGCAACGGTCAGACTAGATCAACTAGGTTGGGGGACTACAGTTGTATTTCGACTTTACCGTTTGTGAGCTTCATAAAAGCTTTTGTATATTAAAAACTTGCGTGATTCTCATGAATTCTATATTTGTCTTTTATTTTTGGTTTGAGTGTGCCTTTGAGGCTATTATTTTTGTTTTGTCTTCGATTTAAAAAAAATTCATAATCTACTGCCATAATTTTGTGAAGTTTACAATGTTTGTTGACGTTTTTAAGAAAACAATGTGTTTCAAGTTAGAAGAGATCTTCTATGTTATCTCTTGGTTAAAGTGACAAGACTTCTCTATAATGGTCAGATGTTTGAAATGCAAAATATTTATAAGTTGAACTGGCTGTGCTTATGTTTGAGATTAAATCTTTAACTCTCTCTAAGTCTTGTTGACAAATGCTATTTGGGGTACTATATTTTGAGGACTTTTATTAATTTTTTTCTGCATTTCTATATGAGAAGACTGATGTCCGTCCTCAGAGTTCATATAAAATATTAATATAGCGTTTATATAGTTCATAATGTAGCATATAGTATAGTTTCTGATTTAGTTATTATTGATATACTTAATAGTTTATATAATATATATTTGTTCTTGTGGCTAAACAATGTATACTACAAAGGCACTGCAATAAAAAAGTAATTATAATTTATTTCTGTATTGTTCCTTCACCTGTGAATTTGCAAAACTGCTTTTCCTAATACTGAATACAAATCAGCGGTGCACTAGTCAAAATGACATCAAAATGACATAAAAATGACGTCAAATTGTAGTCATTTTTTTTCCCGGTTTGACGTCATTCTGACTTCCGCCGTTTTGACGTCTTTTTGACATCATTTTGACGTTTTCGTGACTTTTTGTTCTCCTTGGGTTTCCACGTGCCACTTCACCAACGATTCCCGTCTCCTCCAGACCACCTTCCGCTTCGCCTCCATTCTCCCGTCTTCCTTTCGCACTGCCCTATCTACCCCCTTCAATCAACACCTTCCTCACCTCTCAATCTCTCCCTTCATCTCCTTTCACTCTCCTACCATTTATCCACCTGTTCCCCCCCGCCGAGTGCTA
>NW_027250065.1:0-46382 GCF_030848795.1 Temnothorax nylanderi
TGTATGTCTGTTTTTATACACTCTAAAACTCTTGGACCGATCTGGACCAACTTGGCCCCAGTTACTTTCTACACTCCTGACAAAACATTAGGCGCAAAATCAATTTTTATTACCGATTTTTATGGATACCGATTCCCAAAGTATTGTTATGATAATATTTGAACGTTGCCGATTAAAAATTCATTTCCATAAAAGTTTTGGTATAAGATGTACAAATTTTTTAAAGTCTCGTGCATGCGTATAGTATTTTAACGCTGTGTCTTTTCCCGACAAAATTCGAATAGCTGTGGAAGAAGCATAAAATGCTTATAAATATCTTTGGGTAAAATTTTTTAAAAATAATTGGCCCAATATATAATAGGAGAAACTGTGAAATTCGGTAGCTTTAAATTTCTTAAAATCAGAAAGGGATCGAGTTGTTCTTTGGACTCTTCAGGGATGCATCGCTGAATTTTCGTCATTAAAATGATAATCGTGCTTTTGAACCGTATGATAATTTTTTAATATATTTGTTATCTTCCGTACCCTCGAGCCAGCACTCCAACAGTTTTTCAGTACTCCTAAATAGAGGAGATGCATTGCATCAAGTGAAAGCTGGTAGTCAGTCTATTGGCGGTTCAATATTAATTAAGGAGATATTCCTCTATGATGTCGTCATTTGTTTGCTCTCTGAAGGAACGATCCGTTCTTAATTCATAATTACCATCTGGGTAAATGGTTCGATTTTTATATCGTTTGCCACGTACAAAACAACGTTCACATGCCCAAAATCCATTATGATTTTTTATACATTTGACAAATGAACGAGCTGGCCTATCACAAATAAAAGCTTAATAGAAACTTGAAAGAACCGATCATTTACATTTATCCTTCAGTTGGAGCAGGTTTATTTCCTCAATAAACTTTTCAAAATATTTTTTCGACATTTTCTGGTTTGTGAAGCCCACATATATTGCCACTGGAATGGTTTATAAATGTCAGGTTGGTGAAAAATTTTACATAAAATTGGCCAAAAACTCGTTGAACTAGACTTAAATAGTGGTAAACCATCTACGTTTTATAATTAACTGTATACTATTTAAATGTAAATCAGGATTAAGACACTTTATAAGATGTGAAGTTAAACCAAAATACACAAATAGGCCATCATTATGTTCATCAAGTTTCTCAATCTTATAACTCCACATGTAGTCTGTAAAAATGTTTTGAACTTTGGGCAATTGAGGTGATGGGTCGTAATATATTTAATAAAACCTCCAGCGAGAATGGGCAAGTGATGGAAATTGAAATGCCCATTCTCGAAGATCATTTATAGTGTTATTCAGTATTACTTCAATTCATTGATGAGTCTGATGAAATCGAAGAGAGAGAAGCAATATCTGCAGGTTCATCTTCTGATATATCCAAAGCATTATGTCTTCGCTAGTAGCATTATCATCTGAAATTATGTGTTTCGTTTTCCAAATGAAGACTGTTTTGTACATTAATGATGACTGCATGTTAAAATAGTTTTGTTCTTCATATCTATTTCAGACGGCACTGATAGACTATTACTTATGCTATTTTCTACAGAAGAATTTTCGTTCCGATTTCTTTTTCCAAGTACGCGATATTTTTGCACTCTTAAACGTGTTGCTGCACGTTTTCTTGCCAATCTTCTATCCAACAAATCCATGTTAATGAATAAGCCACGTAATAAATAAACCACCGTATGTAAATAAACCCCGTAATTGTAAATAAACCACCGTAATTGTAATAAATCACCGTAATTGTACCTCAACTGTCAAAACTGTCAAAATCCTTTGAATACTGTGTACGCACCTGGCACCAGTACAGTTAACTGTGTGAGTTTGACATTATGTCTGGCAGATAGCATCAGAGGAGCGTTTTCAAGGATATTCAAAATTGTACATTTTAATAATTAATTATTAATCGGCGCAACACGAGCTGGACACAGTATACAAAATTCACACAGATATATCATTAGGCTACTTAGATCCTAGATTTAGCCCGAAACCGCATTGGCAATTTTCACTTTAAGTTTAATTGTAAATCATATGGCCCTAGATCACTTCATTGGTAATTATTAAAATTAATTTTTTATCAAAATTTGCCTATTAATTTAACTTTTACAGTGAACCAGATGTGCGTGTATCCTATTGCATTCACTATTAAATATTTAAAATAAAAAAAATTTATATATAATTATTAATTATTGAGAATTATAAAAATCCTCTAATAATATTTAATAATAATAGAATATTATTATATTATTTTAAAAATTGAGTTTATATCAAAAAAAAAAAATTTTAACAGGCAAATATAAATAATCCCTATAAGGACCCGATTATATTATATTAATAGTATACGTACTGTTTACCCGCTCGAGTTATCAAAATGACCTCTGACACGTTTGCCTGGATTAAGACTTACTTCTTGAAGGACTTAATTGATGATGTCACTTCACTAAACTTTTTATAACATGATAGGATAACTTTTATTCATAAGCACATGTACATTTCTCTTCAGGACTCCTAATTATATTACTCTATCATACTTAAGATAGAACAAATTAAAATGAAATAAATCGGGGCTTGTTTATGTAAACCTATAAAATGGTTTGTAATTTTATTTCCGATAAGGCAATGATAAAGGGTCCTCATAAAGATATGATCAAAATAATTAAATGAAATTTATTTCAACCGTGAGATAATAGATTGAGTAATAATAAGGATCTAATCGGGTTGGCCTTAGTAAGGATGCCTTAAAATACCATCATTTTATGATATGTCAAAAAATTTCCTCGGGGAAAAAAATATGGTGAAATTTTACAAATGTCAGGTATCAAAACGCATTTTTTATATCAGTATTGTGTATAGTCACATAACCTCTTTCATGTTTTTATGTTTTTTAATAAATAAATATAAAAATATAAATATATAAGTATATATATATATTTAAAAACATGACAATGTATTGACTGTATGTTTTTGACAGATTTGCTATAATAATATGTATATGTAGAGGAAAGTCCCCTATTATGAGATAGGGATCCTAATATGAGATGGCGGGTTTTTTACATGGTGGGATCAACAGATGGGGCCTATATAGGGCCTTTTAGCTTAAAATATCTCATATTATCCTGTCTCATAATAGGGGACTTTCCTCTATACCCAATCAACAGACAATGTTTTTTAAATGTGTTTTTAATATTTATTTTTATTAATTATACATTTATACAATCCATTGTAAAAATAATCCGTACAAAATTACCTTTTTTAAAAAAAAGGTAAAAAAAGGCGCCAAGTACACGCATAGTAGTGTATATGTTGTTACCTCGAAAAAAAAAAAAAACAGTGGTAATATTATACCTCAAAAAAATCTAAGTAACAAGTGGTAGACCTAATCTTTGTATCTCGAAAAATCTCGAAAAAACCTAAGCAGTAGTATCTTTACCTAAAAAAAACCGAAGTAACAAGTGGTAGACGTAATCTTTGTATCTCGAAAAATCTTGAAAAACCTAAGCAGTAGTATTTTTATTTAAAAAAATTATAACTCAAGTGATACACACCTTATTAAAGATGAGTCGCGCTTCAAGTGATCTATTACAATTACAAAAAAGAAATGATATCTCTTTTTAAATTACAGCGCCAATTACAGAGAGAATATACATTGAGAATCTTTGTATTTCGAAAAATCTCGAAAAAAACCTAAGCAGTAGTATTTTTATTTCCAAACATGTTGTTACCTAGAAAAAAACAGTGGTAATATTATACCTCAAAAAAATCTAATTATATATATACCTTAACAAAATTATTATTATATCACGAAATTGCGTTACCAAACTCAATCCAAGTGATATATATTTCAAAAAAATATATGAAATCTTTCTTTAAATTACGCCAACTACAAAGAGAATATATATATTGCTTTGAAAAATAATTGTAGTGCAACTACTCTTAAAAAATAAAACAAAATTGTGTTACCTAACTCAACCCAAGTGGTATGTATCTTTGTATTCCTGAGGATCTTTCTATCAACCCAAGTGGTAGTAGTTTTAATTCTCCTTGATAAAATTATAATATTACAAAGAATCATTTAATCATTTTAATCACAAAGAATTAAAGAGGTAACATTATAAAATAAAAATATTTAATTAAAATAAAATAAATAAATTTTTCTTGTAAAAAACTTGGCGCTGCTTTTTTAAAGTCTATCCAGACAAATTTGCATCGCGCATAAACATAAGCGTAAGAAATTGATTGGTTCAGATATATGTGCAAAAGGAAATAGACCAATCCATCTCTTTATGCATATGCTTATGCACCTATGCAAGTTTGTCTGGATAGACTTTATTAACCCTTAAATGCCACCCGGGGTCCAGCGGACCCCAGACCCTTTACAATGATATATTTTTAAATGTTCCCCCAAAAATGGAGCTCATGCTCCCATTGATGATAGTTGAGTGATTGACCTACCCGGTTGTACACTTAGCAGTACTCAGTTTATTTAATTTTTTAAATTTTTTATACTATGTTGAAATTGAAATTTTAATAATATAAGCATTTTATTCTCTTTTCTAAGCCTTGAACAACATTGAAAATAATTTTCATAACTAAATATAAAAAAATCAATGAGTAAAGAGACATTTTTCATGCTGGGGTCTTTTAGACCCCATGTGTCATTTACGAGATTCTTGAGAGGTGTGGCATTTAAGGGTTAAAAAAGCAGCGCCAAGTTTTTACAAGAAAAATTATTTATTTTATTTTAATTAAATATTTTTATTTTATAATGTTACCTCTTTAATTCTTTGTGATTAAAATGATTAATGATTCTTTGTAATATTATAATTTTATCAAGGAGAATTAAAACTACTACCACTTGGGTTGATAGAAAGATCCTCAGGAATACAAAGATACATACACTTGGGTTGAGTTAGTAACACAATTTTGTTATTTTTTAAGAGTAGTTGCACTACAATTATTTTTCAAAGCAATATATATATCTCTTTGTAGTTGGCGTAATTTAAAGAAAGATTTCATATATTTTTTGAATATATATATCACTTGATGAGTTTGGTAACGCAATTTCGTGATATAATAATAATTTTGTTAAGGTATATATATAATATATATATTCTCTCTTTGTAATTGGCGCAGTAGTAAAAGATTTCACATATTTTTTTTTTAATAGATACCACTTTGTTATTTAGGTTTTTTCGAGGTAGTATCACTTGGATTGAATAAAGTAACAATTTGTAATTTATAATTTGTGAGACAATTTTTGTGAGACAATTTGTGAGACAATTTTTATCAGCAATTTGTGAGACAATTTTTGTGAGACAATTTTGCTGAGATAATTTTTTGAAATATAGATCACTTGGATTGAGTTTGGTAACGCATTTCGTGATATAATAATAATTTTGTTAAGGTATATAGATAATTAGATTTTTTGAGGTATGATATTACCAGCTTTTTTTCTAGGTAACAACATGTTTGGAAATAAAAATACTACTGCTTAGGTTTTTTCGAGATTTTTCGAAATACAAAGATTCTCAATGTATATTCTCTCTGTAATTGGCGCTGTAATTTAAAAAGAGATATCATTTCTTTTTGTAATTGTAATAGATCACTTGAAGCGCGACTCATCTTTAATAAGGTGTGTATCACTTGAGTTATAATTTTTTTTAAATAAAAATACTACTGCTTAGGTTTTTTCAAGATTTTTCGAGATACAAAGATTACGTCTACCACTTGTTACTTCGGTTTTTTTTAGGTAAAGATACTACTGCTTAGGTTTTTTTCGAGATTTTTCGAGATACAAAGATTAGGTTTACCACTTGTTACTTAGATTTTTTGAGGTATAATATTACCACTGTTTTTTTTTTCGAGGTAACAACATATACACTACTATGCGTGTACTTGGCGCCTTTTTTACCTTTTTTTTAAAAAAGGTAATTTTGTACGGATATCACGCCTTTTTGTAGTATTACGCATTTTATAAACAGTATGTACAGGGTGTTATTTCGAGGTATAATACTACCACTTTGTTTTTTTCGAGGTAACAACATAATACATATATACTACTATGCGTGTACTTGGCGCCTTTTTTTACCTTTTTTTGAAAAAGGTAATTTTGTACGGATATCACGCCTTTTTGTAGTATTACGCATCTTAATCTTAACAGAAAAAAATTACACCTTATAAAGAAATGTGTCTGAAGTTGTTATATATATATAAACATTGTCAGACATTGCTTTTATGTAAAATATGCATCTATATTATGTTGCTTGTATAAATTATTTCTTACCAACTTTTTCCAATCATAATAACTACACACCCAATGTGACGAACTACTATACAATATTTGAATGTGTTTTTTATTTTGTGATACAGATTGAATCGTATCAGGCAATTGCCGTGTTTCTACCGGTCTATAATCGGAACAATTTTGTAAAAGTCGATGGAAATGATCCACATGTATGTCCATCAGCCATTGGCCCTGGACAATTATATTTCTGTCTGTAGGCATTAAAGTAATGTATTTTTTTGTGTGTACAGACATGTTAGTTGTTAAAAATAAGATGTTTTTCTATGACTGCTAATGCAGCTTTTTTAAAACTATAGCCGTAAACAGCCAAAATTTAGCGCTAATAGCAGCCAATGTTTGCCAGCGCTTGTGGCAGCCGTTATATAGCGCCAAAGAGCAGCCGGATTATATATATATATATATATTTTTTTTTTTTCCCAGAAGACCTGTAAAAGAAAATATATATTTACATAATACAATTTAATTTAATAGCCCGTTATTTATAGTCAAATCTTATTTCAAGACCATCTTAAGTAATGTCTTAAAATGCTTTGTGATTGACTTATCTTAAGATTGTACTTAAGACGATCATAAAAATGAGATCCGACTACGAATATCAACCAAATGAATAAAGAATGGGGGTATTAGCATCATGACAGAAGTAAAATATATTAAAGGAATTAGTTGCTGGGTCGGTTAAAATAACTCTAAAATTATGTAGGAAAGACCGGGGCTAAGTCGACATTGAGGCAAACTTGACACTAGACTTTTTGCTAATTTAAATCTATCGTAAAAACTTGCCTTTCCTACTGTAAATGCGTCTTTATGTGCTAGTATTATCAACAGGATTTGATGACATTCTGAGTTATGGTGTAATTTTTAGCGCGACATAAGCATTTTTGATGGTGAAAAGTAATTTTTCTGATCTCTCGAAAATTTCTACTCTTTCATCAAGCTTTAATCTTGCAAACCTATATGTAAGTGATTTTCATGGAAAATTTGATGCTCTATATGAATCCGATAATCGTTTTTAGATATTTTCAAAATTTTCATATTTTTGAAGTGACAAAAGTAAAAAACGACGTCCGAGGCAAAGTCAATACCACGCCGTTTCATCGGCTCCCAGTAACAAACGATGCTTGTCATGCAGCCGTATGGCTCATCATGACAAATGTATGCGTACGTCCGATCGTGAGTTTACCTGCATTAATTGTTTTTCAGACATGAGTTTAGATGAAGATAATTGAAAGTTCAACAATTTTTGTTCTCATGATTTCAAATGATTGTTCTAGCTACTTTATTCCGAATTTTTGTACTTTTTAAATACACAATAAACAATGTATTTTTATTTTCAGACAGTAAAAAATAAGTTCCAAATCAAATTGTGTCGATCAGACAAAGTGTTGAGTTTGCCCCGGCGGGGTGTCGAGTTTGCCCCGGCATTTTTCAATTCGAAAATTTGTCTTTGCGTCATTTTTCCTTTCCTGGCGGCAAAACAGAGCGACGTACAGCAAAACTTTCTGAATCAATTTTGTACCTGAAGGAACACTCTTTAAATATATGCCATTAAATTTGCCTAAAAATTTTAATTAAATATTAAAAATTACCTTTGAAAAAATAGTGTCGAGTTAACCCCGGTCTCCCCTACTTTTAAAATCTTCAAATTTTTTTAAATACTTTAAAGTAGAGAAAATCGAGGGTAGTTTCCGAACGAACGGTAAGGATACAAAATCTAAAACTTTATATTTTCACAAATTATCCCGAGTGTACAAGTAGTGATTGATTCTACTAATAAAACTTTATATTTTTACAGTACAAATTATTCCCAAACGCAAGTACAAATAGTGATTGATTCTGCTCGTAAAAAACCCAGGTAGCACATAATATTAGTTATACGTTTTTTGAACGTATATATAGTTAGTTTCATAACCGTAAAGAACCATTAAGAAACGTTTGAACAAAAATGTGTTTAAAATATGATTTAAATCATGATTTAAGAAACGTATTTTTTACGTTTCTACAGTTAAAAATATTTATTAAATTTTTTCTTTCAAAATTATAATTTGCTTTATTTATATATAATAGGGTAAATATGCATTTTTAAAAAAGGTAATTTTGTATAGATATCACGCCTTTTTGTAGTATTACGCATTTTATAAACAGTATGTACAGGATGTTATTTCGAGGTATAATACTACCACTTTGTTTTTTCGAGGTAACAACATAATACATATATACTACTATGCGTGTACTTGGCGCATTTTTTTGAAAAAGGTAATTTTGTACGAATATCACGCTTTTTTGTAGTGTTTTTAAAAACACATAAATTATGGAACATTATAAGACAAAAACCAATTCGCTGTCTGTATTTGAACTGGTACTTTACTCTTGTACGTATGGAGTACTCACGTTCAGCTCGGCGAAAGAGAATAAGCATGGAAATCTCATTGTGCATATTTTAAAAGCATATAAATTGTGGAACATTTTAAGACTAAAACCAATTTGCTATCTGTATTTGAATAGGTACTTTACTCTTGTATGTATAGGGTGCTTACGTTTGGGTCGGCTGAAGGGGATGAGCACAGAAATCTCATTGTGCATATTTTAAAAGCATATAAATTGTGGAACATTTTAAGACTAAAATCAATTCGCTATCTATATTTGAACTGGTACTTTACTCTTGTACGTATAGGGTATTCACGTTCAGGTCGACAAAAGGGAATAAGCACGGAAATCTCATTGTGCATATTTTAAAAGCATATAAATTGTGAAACATTTTAAAACTAAAACCAATTTGCTATTTGTATTTGAATTGATACTTTACTCTTGTATGTATAGGGTGCTTACGTTTGAGTCGGCTGAAGGGGATGAGCACAGAAATCTCATTGTACATATTTTAAAAGCATATAAATTGTGGAACATTTTAAGACTAAAATCAATTCGCTATCTATATTTGAACTGGTACTTTACTCTTGTACGTATGGGGTATTCACGTTCAGGTCGACAAAAGGGAATAAGCACGGAAATCTCATTGTGCATATTTTAAAAGCATATAAATTGTGAAACATTTTAAAACTAAAACCAATTTGCTATTTGTATTTGAATTGATACTTTACTCTTGTATGTATAGGGTGCTTACGTTTGAGTCGGCTGAAGGGGATGAGCACAGAAATCTCATTGTGCATATTTTAAAAGCATATAAATTGTGGAACATTTTAAGACTAAAACCAATTTGCTATTTGTATTTGAATTGATACTTTACTCTTGTATGTATAGGGTGCTTACGTTTGAGTTGGCTGAAGGGGATGAGCACAGAAATCTCATTGTGCATATTTTAAAAGCATATAAATTATGGAACATTTTAAGACTAAAACCAATTCGCTATCTGTATTTGAACTGGTACTTTACTCTTATATGTATAGGGTGCTTACGTTTAGGTCGGCTGAAGGGGATGAGCACAGAAATTTCATTGTGCATATTTTAAAAGCATATAAATTGTGGAACATTTTAAGACTAAAACCAATTTGCTATCTATATTTGAATTAGTACTTTACTCTTGTATGTATAGGGTGCTTACATTTGGATCGGCTGAAAGGGATGAGCACAGAAATCTCATTATGCATAATTTAAAAGCATATAATATGTGAAACATTTTAAAACTAAAATCAATTCGCTATCTGTATTTAAACTGGTTCTTTACTCTTGTACGTATGGGGTATTCACGTTCAGGTCGGCGAAAGGGAATAAGCACGGAAATCTCATTGTGCATATTTTAAAAGCACATAAATTATGGAACATTTTATGACTGAAACCAATTCGCTATCTGTATTTGAACTGGTACTTTACTTTTATACGTATGGGATACGCACGTTCGAGTTGGCCAAAGGCCAACGTGTTTTTATTTTTCCGCTACGTGTCCTACGAGCGGAGATATTGCGACGCAAAGTCGAAATGCGAAAATTTTATATTAAGATATTTCTACTAACGTCGACGTCTCTCAATATATCTCAATATATATATATATATCAGAGAAATGTAACTTTCACTTTTTCGACATTGGCGATACTATAGTATCGCCAGTTTCAATATCGCGCTCGCATTGTTATCGATCGATCTAGTAGGTAAATTAATAAGCGAAGATATTACGACGTAAAGTCCAAACAAATGTAAAAATTTTATTTATTAAGATACTTCTTCGTAAGATACGTCGGTCTCTCAATATATGACACTAGACATTACAGACGCGCGCGCTTCGCGCGCGCCATTTAGCTTTAACATTATGCTATTACTATTACACTATTCCCTAATAGCCAAATGCTAGCAGAATGCCGACAGTATGCCAGCAGATCCGAGCATGACCATCGAGCAGATTCCTGTCCCCTGCGTCCTCATTAAGCTTATTTTCTAGCAGCACGATCTGCTGCCCACAATGTAATCGCAGAAACGCGGCAGAAATCGTGCACAACATGCAGTCACAATGTGATAGTAAAAATGTAGCAAGAATTGGACATGAGCCATATGAGCTAATAACAGCAGAAACACAGCAGAAATGGTGCATGGCCTGCTGTCACAATATGATGGCAAAAATTAATATAGCTAGAAGAGAACATAGCTCACTATAACGTACTGGTTATTTATATATAATTTATTCTCTCCTATTACCATAAATAATATTTCAGTGGAAAGAATTGTTATTAATGACAGTAATTATACTATCAATTCAAAAGTATGCCACATTATAAGAGTGGACTCCACAATACAACTGATACAAGTTGTGCAGTACCGTAATTTATACCGAAGATAATAGACAAGGTAATATGTTTATCGAAATTAATAAATATCTTCTCGTTATATATAAATTTAATTCATATTATATGTATTTAATTCATAAAATTTCTTATACAATATACATATTATTTTACAGTTCAAAGACCAAGAGGCAGAGCCACGGGGATACGGCGGCAAGAAGAAAGATTTATGGCCTTTCTGTACAGACTTTCATCACCATACTATCATTGGGGCATTAGACGAGGCAGAGGCAGAGGCAGACAGTATAGATAGATAAGATTCCATATACCCATTATATTATATACTTCCATTATATTATATATATACTTCCATTATATTATGTACTCTTATATACCCTGAAATAATCATTTCTTTTTGTAAAATAAAAAAACAATAAAAACATGTAATATTGATCAGATTATTGTCTACTCCATCTTTCATGCATGCATGCGTACAACGTCTGCATGTGCAATGTACGCATAAATGAGAAATAATATATTACTAGCCAGATATATCTTGCTGCGGGACGGTCTTTTCTTTCCCTCGACGTATTAGTATGTCGGTGTAAAACATGTTGAAGTCAAGTCTAATTCAAACATAAATAATTTAGAAATTAATTAGTATCTAATTTTATATCAATTGTGTGAGAAAAAAAGGATGCATAAAAATTATATAAATAAAATTCTTACCGACATAACACATTAAGTAATTTCTCATTGTTATTATCACAACCCAAATCACAAATTCGATCTAGAAGTCGTGTCAATACTTTAGTAAATCTTTCGTCTAATGATACGATTGTTTCTTCGAAACTTCCTGTTCCATCTTTCGCCGTAGAACTGTTCTCAATCTATGAAAAAATACAGTCAATTAATATATTATAAGCGTGTACATGTATGTTACATAAATTAAAATTAAAAAGCATTTTTTTCAAGTAACAGAAATGTGATACATAATGAAGTCTTATTTAAATTATGATATATAATAATGCAGCGATAAACTATTATCACCATGCCTTTTATGATTAACTATACAAGTATAATGATTTTCTTCTTTTGAAACTAAATATAAATAATGATATATGTAATATTATAATTCTAGAGGATAATTTATACTTTTATAATAACACTTAAATATATTTTTTAGATATGTAAATTTTTAACTTATGATTAGGTATTTGTTATTATTTGACCAAGTAATAAAATAGCAAATGTTTAATGTTGCATTGTACAAAACGCATGTTGTAAAAATACATAAAAAATAGCTTGCTAATAATACGTATTTTCAAAATCATATTTAAAAATATATATAAATAAAAATTGCAATTTTTACAATACATATGGATATCTTCTATAAATATACCGTAAATACATATTACAAGAAAAATTTATTTATTTTATTTTAATTAAATATTTTTATTTTATAATGTTACCTCTTTAATTCTTTGTGATTAAAATGATTAAATAATTCTTTGTAATATTATAATTTTATCAAGGAGAATTAAAACTACTACCACTTGGGTTGATAGAAAGATCCTCAGGAATACAAAGATACATACCACTTGGGTTGAGTTAGGTAACACAATTTTGTTTTATTTTTTAAGAGTAGTTGCACTACAATTATTTTTCAAAGCAATATATATATTCTCTTTGTAGTTGGCGTAATTTAAAGAACATGGGTACAATGTATAATCAACGGACATCATGTATGTCATCAGGTGCGTTCAGCAGAAAACAATGTCAAGTTAATATTTATCTCCTCTCTTTCAAAAGACTAACCACGAACTACAAACTTCATATTATAACATTATTACAATTTATTTGTATTTTTAATTCGTCAAATGTGCGCCTGCATCTATCGCACGTCATTTTACTGCTTACCACAGACAATTGGTATTATAAACGTGCCATAAAAAAATGACTACTGGTCAATATATTTCGACACATAAAATATTATGATATTGTAAGATTATAATTTATAATATAATACATAGACGCTAGTCATATAAACATCAAACCATTTCATTACTTGATACGAAAAAAATGCCACTTTGATCTGCCAATTCAATCAGCCCAATTAATTGCTACGTTTTCTTCTTGGCACTAATCAACATATTTCTCTTTTGACTATTTCTCATTTACCTCACAGATTTACATTTCGCTCACTTCATAATTATCAATATCCTAAAATTTAGAAGCAAAGTCCTTTTAACTGTATCTTAACATCACGGATTGATATTCTCAAGTTTTGAATATCTCGTTTACAACATGTGTCAAATGTATCAACGCTGTAACATAATTCTAAAGATTCCAATTTGCCGGTGTACTGTAACGATTTCATATACTTTCTGAAATATTGAAGTGAGATCAACGTTTTAATATGCAAGAAAAATTTATATTCTGCCGATAAAATAAACAATAATTTATTATAATTATTTATACCTAAAGGTACATATATCTTGCTTGGTCAATTCCTCTAACGTTGTAGTATCAACGACAGTCTGCAATATTCGAAATACTCGATATCGTACGTTACAACTATATTCAGTCTCGCCATGACGATTGCCGAAACCTATGTTTATAAGAAATTGTGCAAACAAATCCATATCTCCATATTCCAGCATATAACATATCCTACAATTAAGTATATTTCACAATCAATTGTTGATTTAGAAATTGAATATAAAAAAAATGGTGTACCAACAATATTACCTAAGTAAATTATCTTCATAGTTGGTATTCTGATCAGACTCTTTCGTCGCTAGAAACGTCTCTGTAAAGCTTTGAGACAATTCGGTATACCTGGCATTAGATTGTAGCCATTCTTCCAATAAATCCATACGCAATTTTATCGTATTCAACGAGAACAGTTTACCCAGCTCGTTAACAGCAGCGTTAATATCGGGTCTGTAGTTGGTTGCAGTTCGATATCGTAATGGTATGCTTTCTTCGTTATACAATTCATACACCAGCTTGCACGGATTTTCAATTAGAGCAAGATACTCATCTTTCTCCAATCCGTACGTACGTAGAATATGCTCGGACGTAAATCTCAAATATTTGGATTTAATTTTCTGAAAGTAAAAGCCATAGAAGTCAATATATTTTTTACAACATAGACACGTACTTTACACAGAGATTACCGTACTTCTAACATTCCTTCTTCGAATTTAGTGGAATTCTGTGCCGCCAGCTGAGCATACTCGTAACATTCTTTCGCGGCAGCAACGCGATCAGCACCCGGAGGTGTATGATTTACGACATAGTACAATGCTGCAGTACCATAATAGAATCCATCTGAATCTGTCATCCGTTGTATACATTTCTTGATATCTTTGAGCAACGTGGTATTTTTCGGATAAAGCGACCATGCAGTATTTTTCGATGCAGTAGAATTATTTCCCCATACTTGTGTCACTTCACCTTTAATAGCTAATGTGCATATGAGATGTGCCTCCAAATTAAGTACGGGTGCGATGTCAAGCCACTTGCCGTATGTTCTTAAATTCAACTCAGGTGCTAGTAACGAGAATTAATAAAATGTGAAATTAAGTTAAGTAATCATCCAAGTGCTGGCCATAAATTTATTTCTGAAATATATTTACTAATGATTTTCCAAATATCGACTTTAAGCAAGAACGGAAGTCTCCATTGGGCTATCGGCGGCAACGTACTATGTCCAGGATTAAGCTGTATCCACTCATCGTGTTCCATTGGTGTAGGAAGCCTGTCATGATTGATAGTATGATTATTAAATTCAAAATTAATATATGCGAAATTATTATAATTTACCCGCTCCGAGTGTAATTTTGCAAGAAGCAAAGATAATTTCTCTTTTCCATATTTTTGTCTCCTATGAGATCCATTAGTATAATAAACACTTCATAGTGGTAAAATGTAATCTGGAAATTTAAATGTAAAATTCACATTATAAGAAACTATACTATCCAACATTTTTATAGCTTACGTGTTCCCATAACGTAGAGATACATCGCTTCAACATGGATTTATCTTCCATTTGCGCAACAACTCCATTACATTTCTTTCTTAATTCATCGATTTCATCTTTACAGATAAGTAACTCTATAATATATTACTCGATTATTAAATTGGTGTTCAATATCATACGAAAATGATCTACGTATAAAAATATGTAAATATCCAAATATTAAATTAATTGTCACAAATACATATTATTTTCTTATATCATTTGCCTTTATTCACGCTTGTATTCGAAACGGTTATCGTTGGATTCCACGTTTTTAGTAATATTTGTAAATAATTCAAAAGGCAATCATTGAAATTAAATCCGAAGCTACAACAATAATCTTTTAATAAAGGAATCACGTTCTCTTTATTAGGTACTGTTTATGATCTGCTGTAAAATTTTTCTTTTGCTCGAAGCACTATTTGTTAAAACTTCTGTAAATGTATTAAAAATATATACATTGACACATATGTATAACAAGATTTGCGTTTAATATAAAAATAGACTCAATGATAATGCATGAGCGTACCTTTAGAAGTTATTGAATAACGTGACAGTCGTTGTGCCCAAATATGCAATAGCTTGTAACTCTCAAACGTTTGTGTCAATGATCGATTTTGCCCCAAGCGCGAATATTCATATCCCAAAGTTGAGATTGTACAATGCTGAATATGATCGGTCTGAAATCTACAAATATAAATCTTTACACATTATTATCGAAAATTAATTATCGAAAAATAGATTTATTTTCTTACGATGTAGAAACGGTGGAAAGCCAACTGCACGCCTCTTGTTCTGATAACATAAAGAGAACCGATAGCCCTAATTGCAAATCGAATGATCGTCCGGTGCATAACTTTCTCAATAAATTCATCAAAAGCTGTGATAATATAAATTTCATTTCCGTTAATATCTCTTCGTTTCTTTCAGACGTGCTAAGATACATGAAATAAAACGTTTTGAAAATTTGCAGTAAAGTATAATAATTAAAATCTAAGATAAACTCACCCAAGATATAATTATATTCCTCAATGATGAAGAAAAAACAGTCTCTGATTAGCGACGATCGTTTCCTCCATGCGAGTAAATAAGAAAGATCCATGTTATGCACAACAATCTAGGTTAACCTGTGTAAACACTCGCGTAAACGTAGTTATATATAGGATAGGATAATTATATTATTAAAACAATTACCTTGAATTAATCGTCGCGTCGCGTAAAGAGTCATCATCACGTATATCATACGTTTACGCGAGCGTTACTTTTGTAGTAACTTACGAATAATTCCTTCGCGTAAACGGGAGATAACTTACGATAATTTAATCCGCGTAAACGAGTAAATTATCGTAAGTTACTATCACATCACGGTCGGTCTCGCTCCGACGACACTACCGTTCTCTCAACGATATAGGTTAAGTGAACTGACTGTGACGTGACAGCGCACTGAACGCACTATCTGCACTGCGCGCAGTACAGCACACACCAGCACACACGTATGAACGCACTATATCTGCACTGCGCGAAAGCGCCGCCAGTGTCGAAAAAGTGAAAGGGACATTTTCTCTGATCACGTGATATATATGAACTGACTGACAGCGCGCTAAACGCACTATCTACACTCGCGCAGTACACACACGTATACATATGTGCTGGCGATACTAGCACCGCCCTGGTGTCGAAAAAGTGAAAAGGACGCGACTCCAGCCAATGAAATGATGGCATGGCATGAGAGACGGTCGACGTAGAAGTAGAAGAAGTAGTATCTTAAAAATAAATTTTCACATTTGGACTTTGCGTCGCAATATTTCCGCTCGTAGGGCACGTAGCGGAATATTATAAGAGAAACCCCCCCCAAATCGACCCAAGCTATCGATCAAGCCTACTTAAAACTTGATCCGTTCACTCGTTATATGAGATCTCAACATCTCGAGTACTCGCAACTCGTCGCGTCGCGTAAAAGAGTCACGGTCGGTCTCGCTCCGCGTGTACTTGGCGCGAGACACTACCGTGTCTCTTGATATTTATTTAATGTTTATTAAATATTTATTTCACATTGATTATTTATTTGGAGTAATGATTTAGAAAAAATATTTATTAAACGTTTATTTAACGTTTATTTAATATTTCTTTTACATTAATAATTTATTTGCAATAATGATTTAAAAAAACATTTATTTAACATTTATTTGATATTAATTTAATATTTATTTTACATTACTTATTCATTTGCAATAATAATTTTAAAAAACATTTATTTAATATTTATTCGACATTAATTTAATAATTATTTTACATTACTCATTTATTTGCAATAATAATTTGAAAAAAAATTTATTTAATATTTATTCGACATTAATTTAATATTTATTTTACATTACTTATTCACTTGCAATAATGATTTGAAAAAAACATTTACTTAATATTTATTCGACATTAATTTAATATTTATTTTACATTACTCATTTATTTGCAATAATGAATTGAAAAAACATTTATTTAACATCTATTCGACATTATTTTAATATTTATTGGCAATAGTGTATTGAAATCGACAACAATTGGCAAAAATATATACATAAACTTCACAACGTTTCCACCCAAGCTTCGGGTCCTTATCAAGTGATCTAGCAAAACGAAATAACGCACGGGGTCAAATAACAACGTCAATAATCAAAAGTATAAAATTCTTTGTAGTCGGCGCAAACATATTCAATCTAGATTAATTACCTGATGAGAATAAAAGTCCCACCGCCAACACATTCTCAATCTAATATTTAAGAGGTTTTGGCAGAAACATCACGCATAGAAAGCTGAATTAAATTAAATAAAATAAATAAGTATTAACTAATATGCTAAATTAAATAAATGAAATCGTGTCAAAAAGTAACAAAGGAGGGTAATTACAAAGAGAATGTCCCACGGTAGCCACCAATTTCCAAAACGTGTCATCTTAATAGATAATGTCTCGGAGTTAAGACAAAAAAGATTTCCGAGTCACGCAACGACTCATGTTCACACAATAAGAGTCGGGAACGAACTGACGATATCGCATGTGTTTTTAAAAACAGACAAATTGTCAGAGTATCCAACATCCGAAAATAAAACAATTAAACGCATGAGATGACCTTATCGTATATAGGATTTAAATTATCCGTGTCCTTTTTCAGATTAATAGTATCCGGATACTTTTTTATGAGGAACATTTCAGCGATTTCTCTCTTTTTTTTATTCTTTTCTCTGTGCAGTACTTCCACATCGGACCATTTGAAATCATGCCCAAGAGAAACACGATGTTTACTGACGACGGAATGGTTACTGTCGTCTTTCCTTATATCCCTGAAGTGTTCCGTTATCCGAGTCTTTAAATGTCGTTTAGTTTGTCCGATATACGATGCGCAACAATTATCGCAGTTAATTCTGTAAACCAATTCAGTCGAGCTATTCCTGTCAAGACGGTCCTTCCCTCTCTTTATAACAACGTCTAATTTTTTCGGGACAGTGTGAACAGCGACAAGACCAATCTTATTCAGCATGAGACGTATATCATCACCGAGGCCTTTAACATAAGGTAGCACAAAACTTCTCCGTGGGTCGAATAAATTTTTCGGAGCGTTTTCGGTGTCACGTCTATGCTGAAGTTCTTTTATTCTGATATTAATGTGTTTGTTAATAAGATCCATCGGAAAGGAATTATTCAAAAGTATTTTTTTAACCGTATTCCCTGGCGAAAATAAGAAGCCTTATAGAGCGTTGACAAACGTTTGGTGAGGATTTTCTGAGCGTTTATACGCTTTCAAACGTTGTAAGAACACTTACACAACGCTGTTGGGTTGTAAACGCTTTCGGAACGCTTATCAAACGCTGTATAAAACGTTTCGTGAAAATTCTGTAATGCTAAGCCACCGCTTTTCAGAGAACGCTTAGTGAACGCTGATACAACTTCGTATAGAGAGTTTGCTGTCAGACTTTACAAACGTTTATCAAACGCTTTTCCCAACGCCGTAAGACAAGCGTTTTCCCTTTGCTCAGCAAATGCTCTTCTAATGCGGCGAATTGTAGGGCGTTTGTGCAAACGGTTTGAGAACGCTTAAGAAACGCTTTATCCGGCGCCGTAAGCGTTTTCCTTCCGTTCAACAAACGTTCTTCTAACAATGCCGCTAGGCAGCGCATCTTTCTCGCATTTAAAATACATCCAGCCGCGAATATAAGCAGACCCTCTGCGAGGCGAAAAGCAGATTTTAACATTTAACGCTCTTTCCGCCGTTTCTTCTAACGACAAGAGTAAACGCCTGTTAAACGCTCAATAGAGGCTGCACGCAGTTTCCAATGATGAAAGCAAACGCTTTCGACTTATTAACAGAGGATCTCTAAATGTTTTAGGCCCGGTCTACAATGGATGTATTGTAGGTCGTAAGTCGTAAGAATTGGCCAATCACAGTTAATTATTCTTCGACTGCAAGAAGAACCCTAAAGCGATGCAATTTCCGCTTTTCAAACGCTTTTCAAACGGATTACTGGCCGTTTTCAAACGCTCAACAAGCTCCCGTAAACGCTGTGCAAACGCTGTGAAAATGCTGTGCAAACTTTCAAAACGCTTTACAAACGTCTTTCAAACGCTAAAGCGTTGCAATTTCTGCTTTTTAAACGTTTTACTGACCGATTCTAAACGCTCAACAAACTCCCGCAAACGCTCACGTAAACGCTTAACAAACGCTTATGAAACTTTCTATTTTCGCCAGGGTTGATATTAGATGTATGGAAGCTTTCATCTGACAATAAAATAGCTCGATCAAGTAGGCTCGTGATAGTGTTTACTTTATACTTAAATGGATGGCTAGAAAAGAAGTTAGTATATCGGCCGGAAAACGTGGGTTTTCGATACCAATTAGTGATCAACCGATTTCCCACTCTAATGACTGTGGTGTCAAGAAACGGGAGAGAATTATTGTTTTCTAACTCGAAAGTGAACTTTAGTCGTGGGTGGTAACTGTTGAATACGTCAAGTATGTCGTTTAATTTCACGAGCCTACTTGATCGAGCTATTTTATTGTCAGATGAAAGCTTCCATACATCTAATATCAATACGGTTAAAAAAATACTTTTGAATAATTCCTTTCCGATGGATCTTATTAACAAACACATTAATATCAGAATAAAAGAACTTCAGCATAGACGTGACACCGAAAACGCTCCGAAAAATTTATTCGACCCACGGAGAAGTTTTGTGCTACCTTATGTTAAAGGCCTCGGTGATGATATACGTCTCATGCTGAATAAGATTGGTCTTGTCGCTGTTCACACTGTCCCGAAAAAATTAGACGTTGTTATAAAGAGAGGGAAGGACCGTCTTGACAGGAATAGCTCGACTGAATTGGTTTACAGAATTAACTGCGATAATTGTTGCGCATCGTATATCGGACAAACTAAACGACATTTAAAGACTCGGATAACGGAACACTTCAGGGATATAAGGAAAGACGACAGTAACCATTCCGTCGTCAGTAAACATCGTGTTTCTCTTGGGCATGATTTCAAATGGTCCGATGTGGAAGTACTGCACAGAGAAAAGAATAAAAAAAAGAGAGAAATCGCTGAAATGTTCCTCATAAAAAAGTATCCGGATACTATTAATCTGAAAAAGGACACGGATAATTTAAATCCTATATACGATAAGGTCATCTCATGCGTTTAATTGTTTTATTTTCGGATGTTGGATACTCTGACAATTTGTCTGTTTTTAAAAACACATGCGATATCGTCAGTTCGTTCCCGACTCTTATTGTGTGAACATGAGTCGTTGCGTGACTCGGAAATCTTTTTTGTCTTAACTCCGAGACATTATCTATTAAGATGACACGTTTTGGAAATTGGTGGCTACCGTGGGACATTCTCTTTGTAATTACCCTCCTTTGTTACTTTTTGACACGATTTCATTTATTTAATTTAGCATATTAGTTAATACTTATTTATTTTATTTAATTTAATTCAGCTTTCTATGCGTGATGTTTCTGCCAAAACCTCTTAAATATTAGATTGAGAATGTGTTGGCGGTGGGACTTTTATTCTCATCAGGTAATTAATCTAGATTGAATATGTTTGCGCCGACTACAAAGAATTTTATACTTTTGATTATTGACGTTGTTATTTGACCCCGTGCGTTATTTCGTTTTGCTAGATCACTTGATAAGGACCCGAAGCTTGGGTGGAAACGTTGTGAAGTTTATGTATATATTTTTGCCAATTGTTGTCGATTTCAATACACTATTGCTGTTATACATTATTGGCGAAACAATTTCCTACTTCTTGATATTAATATTTATTTTACATTAACTGTTTATTTGGCATAATGATTTAAAAAAACATTTATTTAACATTTATTCGACATTATTTTAATATTTATTTTACATTAATTATTTATTTGCTATATCGTTTCATTCAGATGGCGCAACGCGTAAGTCGCCACTCTCAAAGCGCCCCCACCTCTTTCCTCGCTTTCGTTCGGTGTCATGGCCGCGCTTGCTGCGTTTCTTCGGACGAGACGAGTACGTTTTCCTTTTTTTCGTAAGTGATTGAGCTAAGCGGCACGTATTCTGGAGACTAACCGAGCGAGATTTGACTTCCCAGGGAGAGCTCACCGCCAGAAAAAGGAGAGCTGCGACAGCTCGCGTCCGAGAGGGAAGATTGAGGCGAGGAGTCCGGTCCAGCGAGCAGGGCCCTTCCGATATTCTCATTTGGGACGCCATATTGGATTAAAAAACATTTTAAAACACGTTAAAATAGATGTTTTTGTAACATAAAAAAAACATTTTCTCAAACGTTAAAATAAACATTTTCAAACATAAAAAAAATGTCTTTTTAAACGTTAAAATAGACATTTTTTAAACATTAAAAAAACATTTTTCTTAAACGTTAAAATAAACGTTTTTAAACATTAAAAAAATGTTCTTTTAAATGTTAAAATAAATATTTTTTCAATGAAAAAAAAAGTGTGTTAACCCATAATTTTTAACATTTTTAAAAATGTTTTCAAAAATGTTTTCCAAATGTTTTTAAAAATATTTTTAAAAACATTTCTTTGCTGATTGGGTATATGTATAATGTATATTGTATTATGTATATTATTTTGGCACTTATTTTGGACTTGAACGAATTCTTTCGCTCCCAGTTGTCCAATCCATCCTAAATGGCTGAAAAAAGATACCCTCTAAGGTCAAGTTCTATAGCTCAATTTTGAAGGGTGCCACCGCCCATTAATACGTACAACCTACTTTTAAAAATCATATTTTCCACATAAAAATTCATATGAATTTGAGGGTAGCAACCCTTCAGCTACACACCCTGTCAAAAAGTGCCAAAATCACAAAAAAATGAAAAATGAGCACAAAAGGGAGAATTTTTTTGTTTACCTTCAGTTTATGTATACGTTTTGAAATAAAGTCAAAATTATGTAGGTACAAAAAAGAGTCGCAAGAAAAGCCACCCCCATCAGTGAAAATACGCCAAAAAACACCCTTTAAGGAGGTTCTACAGATAATGGATGTATCTAAAAATTGGAAAAAACTTCATGGACGTATAAATTGAGATGCGAGAAAAGTGCTCGAAAAATGTTAGCATCCGCGGTTATCGTGTAAAAATTTGCAAAAATGAATTTTGAAATCACAGTTTTTAACATGAGCTCTTATGGCAGAGGGGTTCCTGGAGACAGGAAACGAGATATTAATTATATGAAGGCGACCTACCAGAGATTCAAAAAACGGAGCTCTTATAGATCTTAATCTAAGCTTTTCAGAAATATCGAGAAAAACAAGGGTTATCGCGTAAAATTTTATGATATTGGCTATTGAAACAGGCCATATCACAGTTCACGTAGCGTGCTTCGAATAACAAGGGAGATTTGGCAACGTCGCAGCGACTGCACCCGCGCGAAAAGTGTACAGCCAGTACAGCACCACAGTATGACAGCACCTCAAACTTAAGCACCTAACCTTTACGAGCGCTTACGGAGGAGTACTCGCTCTAGAATTATGTGAAATAACCACGGTCATATGAGCAGAACAGCGAAACTCAAGTTCGCGACGTTACCACATTTTCTCGCATGTATAAAGCCTCGTCTACAATAGACGCACAGGCTGTGTCGTATGTCGTAAGTAGTAGTGTCGTAGGAAAGTTCGTCGCATGTCGTAAGAGTGTCGCTAGACGAGTGTCTACAATAGTCGCAAGGATTGTTCGCGATAATAGCGTAACTGTCAAGTCGACCGCAGCCACAATGGACAACCGGCAGCAATTATTAATCTTTCTGCAACTTTGCTCCCAATTTTTAAATTTAGTATCTTTATATGGCCGTTTGCTCAGTGAATCGAACAACAGAAGATGGTGGGTGCGGCCAGTAAATAGTGAAGAAAGACGGCGTTCCAAAGGGTTCCATTTAACTTATTTTCGTGAACTGATGGAAACAGATCATGAAGAATTTTTTAACTGGACCAGAATGTGGCCCCATCAGTTTAGAAATCTTTATGAACTCGTTCGCCCTCGATTGTTAAAAAGGAGTCATCGTCTTTCACTACATCCAGAGCTGAGGCTGGTTTTGACTCTGTCGTAAGTATAGGTCATGTCCTTCATGCACATCTTACTTTTGGCTCAATATGTATCCTTAATGTTTTTTTTACTTTGACCAGGTACCTAGCTCATGGGGACAGTATGTTTTCAAAGAAAGCTGAATTCAGAATTGGAAGATCAACGGCATACCAGATTGTACCTGAAGTGTGCCGCATCATATGGGATGTGCTACAGCCACGTTACCTGGCACAACCAACGCAAGAAGTGTGGAGATGTATTGCCGATGAGTTCATGCAAAAATGGCAATTCCCTAATTGCATTGGAGCGTTGGATGGGAAACACATCCGTATTCAGTGTCCCCCAAATTCTGGCAGTCAATATTCAAATTATAAGAAATATTTTTCATTAGTTTTGATGGCTGTATGTGACGCAAGCTACAAATTTACAATGGTAGATATAGGACAATTCGGCAGTATCAGTGATGGTGGAGTTTGGGCACACTCGGATATGTCTCATCTTCTTGATAATAACTTGCTTGATGTGCCTCCAAAGAAAGAATTGCCTAGCACATTAATAGCAACGGAATATGCGCTTGTAGGTGATGAAGCTTTCCCCCTTAAGAAATACCTGCTACGTCCGTATCCCCGTCTTCAATTGACCAACAAGGAGAGGGTGTTCAACTACCGATTGTCACGAGCACGGCGAGTTATTGAAAATGCTTTCGGCATTCTGGTGTCAAGGTGGCGAATTCTTACAAGACCCTTATGTTGTTCTCCAGAAAATGCTGAGCACTTAGTCAAGGCCTTGATCTGTCTCCACAATTTTGTTATAATAGGAGAAAGAGAAATTGCTCCAGCTCGCAGGAGGTACTGTCCACCACAGCTGATAGACAGAGAAACAGGAGAAGGTATGGTTTTGGGAGGAGCATGGCGAGGACACGGAGAACAGGGTGATCTGGTGCAAAATATTGGTCGGCTATCTAGTAATAACTCAAATGTTGCTGCACGCGCCCAACGTAATGTGCTACGGGATTATTTTGTAACCGAGACAGGGGAGGCTCAAGTCCCATGGCAATACCAGCGAGCATTCGGAGGTTACAACATTAATCCTCCTGACTGTCATTAATCTTTTAGTTATGGTTAATTATATTTAGTTAGTGTTAATTTGAATCCAATAAAGAAATTTTTTCTTAATTTTTATTTTATATTTCATCTTTATAGATTTATTTAGATTCTAAAAGTATAACTTACAACGCAATAAAAACACACTTGTAAGAATTGTGAATAATAAAGTTTTATTACTTATTGTTATAAAGTTATTTTACAAATAGTAAATAATACTAGCAAATAATACTATTTATACATTTTTATAAATAGTTTCAGTAAAAATAAAAATGAGTTGTATTTGTAAAAAAAATAGAATTGTTTCTTGCCCACATATCAATAAAATAAAAGGTAATTCTCTCTTCTAGTGTAAATTATATTTCCAAAAAATTATAACCCAAGTGATACACATCACAAAATTATGTTACCTTATCAAAGAAGAGTCGCGCTTCAAGTGATCTATTACAATTACAAAAAAGAAATGATATCTCTTTAAATTACAGCGCCAATTACAGAGAGAACATATATATTGCCTCAAAAAATAATTGTTGCACTACTTTGAAAAATCTTTACATGGTGTCAATTAGAAAAAGAATGTATGATAACAATTTTATAAGATTAAAAAATTTTATTTAAATTTAACAAGGGAATACAAGATATTTAAATACAAAGTTTACATGTGTATTTTTTAGTGGTCACAAAGAATTACAGAGGAACAGTACAAAATAAAAATATTTTATTAAAATATTTAATCTAACGAGGGAATACAAGGTATTTAAATACAAAGTTTATATATTTATTTTTCAATAGAATAAAAGATTTAATCACAAAGAATTACAGAGGTAACAGTACAAAATAAAAATATTTTATTAAAATACATAAATTTTTCTTGTAAAAAAACTTGGCGCTGCTAGACCTCGAAATTTTAAATAAATAAGGACAACAATAAATAAAAATAATTCAGAGAAGAATGCTACGGGAGTAACAAAATGATTATCAGCGTGGTGTGTATGTGCGAGCGAGTGATATGGGTGTGCGTGACGACGGCGAAAAATGCGGCTTATAATTAAGTATAGGATAAGTTTATTTATTTATTTAAAATTTCGAGGTCTAGCAGCGCCAAGTTTTTTTACAAGAGCTTTTTTTTTAGAGCGATTGAAGAGAAAGACAGAGAGCTTGTAAATGTCGCGAATAACGTCTTGGACGAGTATAGTAGCGTATACGTCAAGTTGGGAGGCGAATAGAAGTTAAGCAATGGAGAAAAAAAAGACAGACCAAGATATGCGAGTTAATTCAGTTATGATATATTTTTATATATTTTACAGAAGACGTATAAAAGATGTAAGAGGACTTGCGGTAAAAATTCATGCAAGTCTTAATAACTTCAAGGATTAAACTGACGAATATACAAAAGCTACTAAATGTACTCAAAGCTACTTAATGATTAATACAATGCTAAATGAAGTGTTGTACAAAATTTGAATAGAGTCAAAGATTGCGGTCAGCTACATATTATATACACGAAAATTATTATATACACGAAAATGAATTACGAATGATTATTACGTAACGATGTCCATTGCGCTATATTTTCGCTTTGTTAAAAAATTATAATAAATTATAATAAATTGAGTTAATCGCAGCGCGCGACAAAGTTATGTACGTGAGCACTGTGAGCGATTTAATGATTGTAACCTTACTTGTATACATTTCCTAGAAAAATATTTCTATATTATGTTTAACAACAATATTAAATATTAACATTTCATAACTGCCAAACGTTTCCAGTTGCGCGCAATTGCACGAGTTACGAATCATTTATAGACTCTTTTTCTCAGTTAACTAGTTTCTACTGCATTGAAATCTTGCATAGAAAAAAATGTATTAGCATATCGCGCAAGAATCATCGATATCTAAGTAAACAATTAATCAAATATATACAGTATGCGTACATCTGGATTAATCCGAAAGCTTAGTCTCCATCTTTTGAAACATAAAATAATTTTATGCCACAACAGTGAAGTGCGGAATATTAAATAAAATGCGCCATTTAACAATAACTTCTAAGGTAACAAGTTTAATCTACGGTGACCTAAATTTAAACGTGAAAAGAAATTAAATTATTTCAATGAGTTCTCGAATCGTCCCCAATCAGAAATAGACATGAGTCACGTAGAAACGAATTTCCTAATTCGTCTGAGTTATTCGATACAATGTTCTAGTTTAAATGTGACACTACTTTGTAAAATGTTAAAAGTTTTATTGTTTTCTCTACTCTACGATCAATATAACAATCTTTATAAATTTCTTTCTAAATAAATATATTCTACACAATCGGAAAACTATTTTACAACATGAGTAAAGAACGAAGTCAAAAAGCGAAATAATCAATTTTGACGCGATTAAAGGGGATCATCAATGGCGATTGTATTAAACTCTAGTCCATACTGACTAAGAATCGCGGATTATGCGTGAAAATTGTAGAGTTTCTTGACAACTCTTATGTACAGATGGATTCAAGTGTTTCTGGCTTCATTCATCTGGTCCCATGCCTACTTGTTCAGCATGTCCGTTCATTACCAGTTCTTCAGTAAGGGAAATTAGCTTTAAAAAATCAATTAATTTCAATTAATTTGCGCATCTGCAAAGAGATTCTCGAAGATTGGATAATAATAACTACTTACCTCATAATTTTGTATCATAAAATAAATATTTGCATAAATATTAGTTTGAATGCGACCTTCAATCTGAGTTTGGGCAGCAACTCCCTTTGAGGAACAATTTTGTACCACATTGTAAGCTTCTGTCGACCATTTACCTGCAAAAGAGTAACATCAAAGTATAATTACATATCCAAAGATAAATAATTTTGAGTGTAGAGATGTATATATCTAAAATCTACTTACACGTAGGAGTTGATAATAATCTCGTTGATTGAAATGTGGCTTGGATCAGTCAACTCGCGAAACTGTAATATAATAATAAATCGATTAGAATTTTCGGAAACATTACTTCATACGATTCTTTCACACGATAACGGTTAATGTTAATTTTCGATTACCTTATTATTACGTTTCGCGTGTTCTATACTTGTCGTCATGACGAAACATCTGACCGAGACATTGCGCTTCTTGGCTATCTCAATATATCTCTTTCTCGAAGCTGGATCAGGATTGGTATTGTCTATAACTATACTTTTTCCTTGATTCAAGTATTGTTGGACTGCAGCAATGCACTTCTGCCAGCTGCCTAAAGTGTCTCTGTTGACGTATCCGTATTCCTTCAGATAATTCTTTGCAAAATGCGATTTTCCGGAGTCTGGACTGCCGACCATAAGCACCACCTGTTAATGGATATCTATAAGCACGAGGAAAGAGCGGGCCTCTGTTCACATTTGACGTTCACGATGATATTCGTGTTATGCACGATGCTTCTCTCGAAACCGAGGAATCACATGCCGGAAAAATTTTACTTAGGTATTTATCATTAAAAGAATACTTTGTATAATTCTCTTTTATGTTATTTCTCATTAGATCATAGTACGAGAGGAACAAACACATTTTTCCAGCGAGTAGATGGGAACCTTTTGATCCAACGAAAAGTTATGACAAGTATACAGTGTCGGATAAAAATAGGAAGAAAGATAAAATCTGATAAACTTAGATTCAACGAATTGTCCAATTTCGTTTAAAGGATTCAGATTCAAAGGACTGTAAATATTATAACCAGATAAATAACTTTGTTTCATCGTACAATTGATTCATTATACAACAGATTGTAATATATTACAATATATATACATATATATATATGTATATATATTATAATATATATATATATATATATATATATATATATATGTATATATATTGTAGCTACATTGTATTTTTAAGGACTGTGATTTTAATTCATTCAGTTATGTGATAATATTTAATTCATTTACTCGATTATGTAGCTCTACTAAATTACAGTCCTTTGAATCTGAATCCTTTAAACGAAATTGGACAATTCGTTGAATCTAAGTTTATCAGATTTTATCTTTCTTCCTATTTTTATCCGACACTGTATACTTGTCAAAACTTTTTGTTGGATCAAAAGGTTCCCATCTACTCACTGGAAAAATGTGTTTGTTCCTCTCGTACCATGATCTAATGAGAAATAACATAAAAGAGAATTATACAAAGTATTCTTTTAATGATAAATACCTAAGTAAAATTTTTCCGGCATGTGATTCCTCGGTTTCGACAGAAGCATCGTGCATAACACGAATATCATCGTGAACGTCAAATGTGAACAGAGGTTCGCTTTTTCCTCGTGCCTAATTGCAATATTACATACATTAAAATAACATGCCAACATTGTGATATTGCTTCATAAGTTTTATCATTTAGTATCTTTACCTTAGTTACAATAAAATCGTAAAACGTATAATGGTGCGGTAATATAAGAAAGATCCTTCTTGACATACATTAACTGATCTGCCATTACTGTTTTAAGCTCGCTGAATTCACGCTTCAGAACTTCTAAACATCTCTGAAGAAGCTGATAGATAGAATTACCTGTATGTGAAAATTTAATTTATGCAGTAGAACATTATTATATATCACGCCAATGTTACTCCAAAAGTGACACTGGAGTATTTTAATAACTTAAAAATTCTCTAAATTACTGAGACATTCACCTTTCTTCATTATAACACTCCGACGATAGCCAGATCCATCCCAATAACTGAATGTGATCTCAATTTCTTCTTCCTTCAACGCGTTCTGCTTTCTAGCCCATTCTTGCCTCAATTCTTCCTTAAGTTTATTTTCCTCCTCCTCCCTTTCCCTATCTGGCAAGAAACTTGTATCTACATCTGGATTTTTCTTAATCTTCTTAATCGCGAGGCCATCAGATTGCTCATTTTCTGACTGCGGGGATTTTTCGGCATTGTCTTTGTCCAGATTAAAAGACAAAGTTTGAATCTGTCTCTTCTGTTTGTCCTTTTCTTTTCCTGCTCTTTTTCACGTTCCTTGTATCAAAGCATGATATGTATGACTAGATGACATTCAGAGCACTGGGGGAAAATCACATAACATTCAGAGCACTGGGCAGAAATCACACATATATTTTGTCACGACTTTTTCACTCCCGGAGCGGTCCGGGACGTGCGCCGGATCAAAAGGGGAAAGGAGAGCGGGATGATAGGCCTCTCCGGTGATTCTCTCGCACCTCCGACACTTCACGAAACGATTTTCTTGTTGGGCGCCAGACGCGTGAATTCGCGTCCGCGAAATCGCGAGAAATCAAAAACGAGACGCAAAACGAATAAGTCGGTGTGCGAGGGAATGGCTAGCTCGACCTAATAGCAGGGCGGGGTTGATGAAGGGCAGCGCAGTATTCGGCGGGGTGACGCCTAATAAAGAATGTCGTAACTCAAGCCATTAACAAATAAAGAATAACATTTATTCTGTAATGATCCCCGGATGAACAGTAAATGCCAATGTGGCTTTCAAAACAAAAGCAAATAGCAGGTGGTAGATAACGCGGGCGTCAAATTTCGAATACAAAATATGATCACGCGGACGCCAGAAATAAACGGAAAATTACGTTAACTCAGTAAACGCGCGGAAGGCGCAGCAAGGGAACGTGTGAGGAAAACTAAACTTACAAAATCATCGAGATCATATAATTTCACAGCTAATAATAGTAGAAAAGTTCGCGGACAAATAACATAGAATATCGGTACAAATTACGACTGACTACGACATAACGGAAATAAACGCGAAATAATAGCGCGAAATACCGCGAAATTATAATGCGCCACGCTTGGAGCGCGTGAACGCAAGTTTCCAAACCCGTGCCGGGATTCTGTCGCCATAAGAATCTTACTCTAACGCAAGTAATAATCTTAAACTAACGCACAGAATAATCTTAAACTAACGCAACGAACGCGACGCGAGTAACGTCCCAACGTAAGAAGGAACGAACGCAACATGTGATATCGCCAGGGATATCCTCACGCGAAGAATAAGGCGCCGGGGCGCTCGACGGAACACGAAATACTAAATTAACGCGAGACAATATACGGAATTACCGCGACCAATATTATAACTAACGCGAAATGACCGATTTAGCCTAACGCAAGAAACCGAGAATACGCAAGTGATTCTGATCGAACGCAACACCCGCGATCGTCAGCAATCGTCCAACGCGAAAAATGATGCGCCGAGATACTCGGCATAACGCGAAATACTCGAATTAACGCGAGAAAGATACGGAATTACCGCGAGGAGTAACGAGACGCAACATTAGGTCGACGCGAATGGTATCTTAAGGCGAACCACATCCTACCGCGAATAATATCTCAACGCAGCCGATATCGCGAGGATAGTCTAAATGTCCGAACGCGAATCGTGAGTAACGCGATTACACCAACGCGAATATCCCTCTGACGCCATTAATTACGCGTACAGAATCTAAGGTTCGACCGGGCGAAATACTACGCCTAACGAGACACGCGGTCGTGAACGTGAAGAGCGCGAGAAATTGCGTATTCGCTACCGCACGTCGTCATCGACGCGTTACCGCGATCTCCAGAGGTTCGTATTTTTCGATCGCGATCCCACGGCCACGAGACCATTCCGGTGCCCCTCGCTCTCGCTATCGATCGCTAAATACGCCCTGTCGGCGAATACGCTAGTTATCGCGAATTTTCCCGAGCGAGAGCGCGACCCGGGGAGCGGTGTCGTGGCTCTACATCAAACGTTACCGAGGCAACCTTACCGTAGGCAGATTCTCTTCCGAGGGTCCTCGCCGTCGTCCCAAGGGTCGAAAGAGATAGCGGCCGGACGTCGTACTCGGCTCCGGAATGCGACTTAACGTGGAGGTAATACCGCGACTTGACTTTCGACGTGCGTCGATCACCGAGGACGATTTACGAATGCTCCCGAAATTTCGCTCGATGGCGGAATCGATAGCGCACCCCACCTCGGGCGTACGCGGCCTCGCGACGTTGGAGCGCGGACCAATGAGGGGTGAGCTCGCAGGCTCGCGGCGGATTCGTGCGTAGGGCCGTGAATTACGGCTTTCCGCAGGGCGCTAAACGGCCCTTCGCTCGCGCGGCAAATTTTCCGGGATTCTTCCCGGCGGCGGACGGGACGTGTCTGCCTCCGTGTTCCTTCCCGCACCGGTTCGGGAATGGTGGCCATCCATCCCGGAATCCGGTCAGCAGTGTGAGGAGGACAGATGGGCTGATTTTTGCCCCGGCGTCCCGGGGCCCTGCCATTATGGGTTCGCCCGCCGCTGTTTCACGCGCCGCGCGCGTGTTCCTGCGCTCCGTCGCTTTCGGCGGCCCGCGGGTCGCTTCGATCCGCTTTCCGTCGTCCGAGCTCTCGCCGTTATCCTTCTCGTCGACTCCGCGTCCGCTTCCTCTGTATCCTCTCAGGAACTCCAGTCTCAGCTCGGTGAGGCGCCACGCAATAATACAAAATAAAAGGGATCAGTATATCGTAACGCAATGACTAATATGCCCCTGGAGATCTCGCATCGATTCGTTGAACCGTCCTCGGGCGTGAAAAGGTCGCGAAACCCGCGCCTTGTGACGGCGGCGGGGCGCTGCAACGATGCAGCGAAACTGCAACGTCACAACACCCCACCCCAAGAGGGAGCATACCGGGCTCGGTTGCCTCCACTTTAGCCACTCGCCTCCCCGGGGTTACCGTGAGAGCGCTCGTGCGATCGAGATCTCCAGCGAAGGGCTCCAGACCAACACAAGATGTGACGATACAAAACACAAAAAAAATCACACAAAAATAATAGTCCTTATTCTAGTCCCCTTCCCACGCGTCGCAAGAACCTCGGAATCGTAGTTCGGAACGCAAGTTTCGACCGTTTCCCTTCGTGTACCGACACGACGCAAGTCGGACTTTTACGTTGGCCTACGATGATTAGTTGCCTCGCGCTTGGTGCCGACCGCCTAAACCCATGTTAAATGTCGACCGCCCTTCTATTTCCTAGGACGCGTCGACGATTCAACCACGCTAAGTGTCGACCGACCTTCTATTTCCTAGGACGCGTCGACGACAGTTTCGCCAGCGTCGACCGCCCTTCTATTTCCTAGGACGCGTCGACGCCAACGGGGCTGCACCCCTTAGTAGCCCGGTACGCCGGCTTGTACCGTGGCTAAGTTCGCTACGCCGTTTTCGGCGAGCACACCAACACCAACGCGAAATGACGCGCCGACCCCAGAACGGGAGCGCAACTTTATTTCCATCGTGGCTCTACTGCGTATTATCAGGCTTACGCGGCAACGCTTACTCTCGGATACGACGATTACTCTAACGGCGATGTTTTTCGCAATTCGGAAACTAACGACGGGACGGAGGTCTCGGGGGTGGGTTCAAGGATTTCACTCTATTTAAAAAAACTTAACCGTGATAAGGTTTTAAATCCTTAACGTGGATTTTTCCTACCGAGTTGCCTAACGAATCGGCGAGTTCATACACGACTGGCGACAGAATCCTGTAAACGGTAAAAGGGCCATGGAAGTCGGTAGCGAGTTTTACCGTGTATGCTAACGGGAACCTTTACCTCCCCCCTCACGCTCGCGGTTCGACTAGTCGCGGTCATCACACGTCTCCCGCCGGTCGAAGTGAATTCGCGGGGAACACGCCGAGCGCGGCCACGGTGTCGCGTTGTTTCCCCCCCGGATTGCGATTAGCGCACTTGGGCGTTCGGTATGCTAAATCCGGGAAGAAAGAGTATTCGGGCGGGGGAGGAGCGCAATAGTCTTGCGCGGCACGGCAACTCGCCTCTGCACGCGCGGCCCATAGTTCGAGCGCGTCCATATCTTGAACCGAGTCTCGATGTATCTGCGTCTGTAAATGGGGAAGCATATGTCGGTGTGCGTAACCGACCTTTTCCTCCTCGCGCCACGGCGGCGATAATCGATCGTAAAGCGTATTTAAGCACGTCAGGTAGTCCGTTACGGACTCCTGTTCCCCCTGCGTACGCCGCATTATCTCGTCGCGAAGGGCAAACTGAAAATCCGGGTTGCCGAAACGGGTACGCCACGCGGTTTTAAACGCGGTCCAGGTCGTCAGGCGCTCCCGCTTTCCGCGAAACCAGTAAAGCGCAATACCCGATAGGAAGAACGGGAGGCATCGCAGAATATCCTCGTCCTCCACGGGGATCAATTCGCGGCCCTCCTCGACACGCAACAGAAACGTCTCGGCATCCTCGCCACGCGCGCCCGAAAACTTTAAGTCCCATTTCCGCATGATATTATAGATGGTCGTCGCGGAATTGCCGTTCGTATCCCAAGAGGCCCTATGCGCGTTATCTCCGGGGACGCTTGAAGGGCTGTGCCCCGAGCGTGTACCTATTCCCGCGGACGGGCTATCCGGGCGGATGTCGCCTACCGGAATATCGAGGTACGCGGCGTCGGCCGGGTGGTTCGACTCAGCGTCCGCCATGCGACGCGAGTCAGCGTCGGCTACGCGGTTCGAATCGAATGCCCTTTCGGAGCCTCCACTGCGGCGCGCGGCCGTCAACAAACGTAATAACCGGAGCGCTAGCTCGGTGTCAGATCCGTCGATAGACAACCCGCGGCGATTCAGTTCGGCAGTTCGCTGTTCACGAGTAGCGTGGAGAATCCACTCGTCGCTCAGCTCAATTGGATCCATTTCGAAAAATCGCAAAATCTTCTTAAACGCTAAATCTACCGCTCGCAAGAAACCGACGGAATCCTACTGTGCTCCAAAAAAAAGAGAAACTATCGCTAACTGTCCGACCGAATCATTCACTAAATGCGCGAAAATTTATTCATCAAGATGTTCCTTTCTTAAATCGAATAGCATAACACGCGAACAATACACGCGAAAGGAATGTGAAGGTAACTCGAGAGTAATAGTTTTTCCGAAGCGGCCTTCCGCCGACGTAAACAGAATTCCGATGGTATCGCGATCGCGCTTTCTCCAAATTCCAACGCGCTATTTGGCCGCAATGAATATCACGAATCTAACGCTAACCCACCCAAACACATTTACTCCATTAATGTTTCCGATAATATTTCATGTAAAGCTGAAAATAAATGGTTAAACGAATTATACCAGAACACAAGATGGCACAACACAAATAATATCGCATCAAAAACATAGCATATATAACATAAGGATAGGGTCAATTCTTTATTTCGACAAACACAATTTTAATTTAATAAGAAATCCGCGAAAACCTTGTCACCCGCACGAAATCGCTAATGCCCTGTACGTAATGGTCTTTCGACGATCTTCGGCTGCCCCACGTTGGGCGCCAAATTTTGTCACGACTTTTTCAATCCCGGAGCGGTCCGGGACGTGTGCCGGATCAAAAGGGGAAAGGAGAGCGGGATGATAGGCCTCTCCGGTGATTCTCTCGCACCTCCGACACTTCACGAAACGATTTTCTTGTTGGGCGCCAGACGCGTGAATTCGCGTCCGCGAAATCGCGAGAAACCAAAAACGAGACGCAAAACGAATAAGTCGGTGTGCGAGGGAATGGCTAGCTCGACCTAATAGCAGGGCGGGGTTGATGAAGGGCAGCGCAGTATTCGGCGGGGTGACGCCTAATAAAGAATGTCGTAACTCAAGCCATTAACAAATAAAGAATAACATTTATTCTGTAATGATCCCCGGATGAACAGTAAATGCCAATGTGGCTTTCAAAACAAAAGCAAATAGCAGGTGGTAGATAACGCGGGCGTCAAATTTCGAATACAAAATATGATCACGCGGACGCCAGAAATAAACGGAAAATTACGTTAACTCAGTAAACGCGCGGAAGGCGCAGCAAGGGAACGTGTGAGGAAAACTAAACTTACAAAATCATCGAGATCATATAATTTCACAGCTAATAATAGTAGAAAAGTTCGCGGACAAATAACATAGAATATCGGTACAAATTACGACTGACTACGACATAACGGAAATAAACGCGAAATAATAGCGCGAAATACCGCGAAATTATAATGCGCCACGCTTGGAGCGCGTGAACGCAAGTTTCCAAACCCGTGCCGGGATTCTGTCGCCATAAGAATCTTACTCTAACGCAAGTAATAATCTTAAACTAACGCACAGAATAATCTTAAACTAACGCAACGAACGCGACGCGAGTAACGTCCCAACGTAAGAAGGAACGAACGCAACATGTGATATCGCCAGGGATATCCTCACGCGAAGAATAAGGCGCCGGGGCGCTCGACGGAACACGAAATACTAAATTAACGCGAGACAATATACGGAATTACCGCGACCAATATTATAACTAACGCGAAATGACCGATTTAGCCTAACGCAAGAAACCGAGAATACGCAAGTGATTCTGATCGAACGCAACACCCGCGATCGTCAGCAATCGTCCAACGCGAAAAATGATGCGCCGAGATACTCGGCATAACGCGAAATACTCGAATTAACGCGAGAAAGATACGGAATTACCGCGAGGAGTAACGAGACGCAACATTAGGTCGACGCGAATGGTATCTTAAGGCGAACCACATCCTACCGCGAATAATATCTCAACGCAGCCGATATCGCGAGGATAGTCTAAATGTCCGAACGCGAATCGTGAGTAACGCGATTACACCAACGCGAATATCCCTCTGACGCCATTAATTCGCGTACAGAATCTAAGGTTCGACCGGGCGAAATACTACGCCTAACGAGACACGCGGTCGTGAACGTGAAGAGCGCGAGAAATTGCGTATTCGCTACCGCACGTCGTCATCGACGCGTTACCGCGATCTCCAGAGGTTCGTATTTTTCGATCGCGATCCCACGGCCACGAGACCATTCCGGTGCCCCTCGCTCTCGCTATCGATCGCTAAATACGCCCTGTCGGCGAATACGCTAGTTATCGCGAATTTTCCCGAGCGAGAGCGCGACCCGGGGAGCGGTGTCGTGGCTCTACATCAAACGTTACCGAGGCAACCTTACCGTAGGCAGATTCTCTTCCGAGGGTCCTCGCCGTCGTCCCAAGGGTCGAAAGAGATAGCGGCCGGACGTCGTACTCGGCTCCGGAATGCGACTTAACGTGGAGGTAATACCGCGACTTGACTTTCGACGTGCGTCGATCACCGAGGACGATTTACGAATGCTCCCGAAATTTCGCTCGATGGCGGAATCGATAGCGCACCCCACCTCGGGCGTACGCGGCCTCGCGACGTTGGAGCGCGGACCAATGAGGGGTGAGCTCGCAGGCTCGCGGCGGATTCGTGCGTAGGGCCGTGAATTACGGCTTTCCGCAGGGCGCTAAACGGCCCTTCGCTCGCGCGGCAAATTTTCCGGGATTCTTCCCGGCGGCGGACGGGACGTGTCTGCCTCCGTGTTCCTTCCCGCACCGGTTCGGGAATGGTGGCCATCCATCCCGGAATCCGGTCAGCAGTGTGAGGAGGACAGATGGGCTGATTTTTGCCCCGGCGTCCCGGGGCCCTGCCATTATGGGTTCGCCCGCCGCTGTTTCACGCGCCGCGCGCGTGTTCCTGCGCTCCGTCGCTTTCGGCGGCCCGCGGGTCGCTTCGATCCGCTTTCCGTCGTCCGAGCTCTCGCCGTTATCCTTCTCGTCGACTCCGCGTCCGCTTCCTCTGTATCCTCTCAGGAACTCCAGTCTCAGCTCGGTGAGGCGCCACGCAATAATACAAAATAAAAGGGATCAGTATATCGTAACGCAATGACTAATATGCCCCTGGAGATCTCGCATCGATTCGTTGAACCGTCCTCGGGCGTGAAAAGGTCGCGAAACCCGCGCCTTGTGACGGCGGCGGGGCGCTGCAACGATGCAGCGAAACTGCAACGTCACAATATATATATATATTCACGGCAAACCGCATATATATAACATCGTGTTATTTTTATTATTACATTTAGGAAAATTATTTCATATTAACTCAATAGACGTTAAACTTGCATACATAAGGAGCTTTCCAGCAAGTGACACAAGCCGACACAAACGTCGTTCTATCTTTCTTTTTTGGCAATGAGTAACAAAGACAAAACGATACCTGTGTCGACTTGTGTCGCTTGCTGGAAAGCTCCCATAAGTGAATCTCGCGTTTTATGTAAAATTTTGTAAGAAATCGGTAATCTAACCTATACTACGTTTACGCGAACGTTACTTAATTCTGTATTAACTTACGAAGAACGATACGATAATTCCTCCGCATAAACGGGAGATTTTATAGTAACTACGATGAGATATCGTTCGTATAAGTTACTACAGAAGTAAATACTCACGTAAACGTAAACTATTATAATTCCTGTCACATGCACTTAGTCGCGTAAAAGAGTCACGGTGCGGTTTCGCTTCGCGTCGTATAATAATAGGATAATTACATGTAAATAAAACAATTACCTTGAATCAGAAAAAATATTAACGTCGCGTCGCGTAAAGAGTCACGATCGGTCTCACTCCGCGCGTATTTGACGTGGGACACTACCGTGTTATAGGTTATTGAATTAATCGTCGCGTCGCGTAATAATAAAGAGTCACACGGTCGGTCTCGCTCCGACACTACCGTATCTCTCGATAGGTTAAGTGAACTGACTGTGACGTGACAGCACGCTGAACGCACTAACTATCTGCACTGCGCGCAGTACATCTGCACTGCGCGCAGTACAAACACGTATATGAACGCACTATATCTGCACTGCGCGAAAGCGCCGCCAGTGGCGAAAAAGTGAAAGGGACATTTTCTCTGATCACGTGATCAAGATATCGCGGCGTTAGGAGGAGGAGTATCTTAAATAAAATTTTTCACATTTGGACTTTGCGTCGCAATATCTCCGCTCGTAGGGCACGTAGCGGAATATTATAAGAGAAACCCCCCCCTATTTCGACCCCAAGCTGTCGATCAAGCCTACTTAGAACTTGATCCGTTCACTCGTTTATCGAGATCTCAACATCTCGAGTACTCGCAACCCGTCGCGTCGCGTAAAAGAGTCACGGTCGGTCTCGCTCCGCGTGTACTTGGCGCGAGACACTACCGTGTCTCTTGATACAATATACATATTATTTTACAGTTCGAAGACCAAGAGGCAGAGCCGCGGGGATACGGCGGCAAGAAGAAAGATTTATGGCCTTTCTGTACAGACTTTCATCACCATACTATCATTGGGGCATTAGACGAGGCAGAGGCAGAGGCAGACAGTATAGATAGATCCATTATATTATATATATACTTCCATTATATTATGTACTCTTATATCACGTAAACAATGTAATTTATGTATCATCGAACATTTATATTTTGTCAGATAGAAATAAAAGTAAATATTAAACTATTATATCCAATGCCGATTTGCTTATTTCAAAATATTAATTTATATGATATAACATAATCCTTATCTATTATATGAATTTAAAATGCGATATTTACATAATTGTTCATTTTGATACAAAAAAACAACTTGCGATTATTTCCTAAAGTTCTTCCTAATTAAAGATGTTTATGACCTGTTACACGAAATCAAAGAACATGTACATGTCTTCAACAACAATTTATACATCTTTAATTCGATTCTGATGGAGCTGCTGGCAGAACATGCACCTGTTGTGCTTTACTGGCATTATACACTTGTCCCGGACTAAATGGCTCTAATCGAGGACCAGATCCTAAATCATTTTTATTACGGACGATATCTTAAAATGGAAACAAATAAAACAGTTACAGAAATTTATACAACTCAGAGGCAAACGTAATATCTTTTTCTTTCAAAAATTATAGCAAATATCTACAATAAAAATTTCATGAATTTGTTCATAAATCAAATAAAACGTACACATATGTAGACATATAATGTAAAATACTTAAACTTACCATTTTTCGATTCTGTTGCGGGTATGTATCGAGATAATCTAACAACAGGGAGAGGCAAATAACCACTTGTCAGAGGCATCACATCTAATGTGACGCTTTGTTTCTCTACTATTTCTAACGATACAATGCCTGCTGTCCGACCACACACCGCCCACATAGTTTGGTCCGCCAGAACCTCATACATTAACTGTGGAGGAGGATTTGGACTAAGACTAGGCATGCGCATCACTGTAAGACACAAGTGGCACATACTACCAGCACGACAAAACTCTCCTCCACCACCACTTGCTTCAACTTTCGAGGATACTGTGAATAAAGTCTGGAAAGCATCGTAATGTAATGCAATTTTTACAAGTGTACATAGTGATCCTACATTATTACATCATCATTAATCCACAACTTCTCATTTAAAGTAAATAAAATATTTAGATAGATATATAACATATAATTTTATACATATATATATATATCAATTAATAATGAATAGTTGTTCTTACCACATAATCTGTAATATCAAAGTTGCATCTGTAAACACTACATGCTTTCTCAATTCTCTCAAGATTATGTATATGTAGTGGATCATCGTCAACATGTGTATTATTTAATTCTTCAGTATCATTGACTGATATATATTTTACACGAAAGTCAGTCTTTATTGGTATCGTGGATTTCTCATCTTTTGATGAGATCTCAAATTCCCACATAAAAGAAACGTTCATTCCATTGCCTATCACTAATTTTTGACCCGCGACAGAATTTAAACTTTTAAAGTTAACGTCTATTGACGAAATTGTCATTAATTCAGGTTCAGTTAATTGTAGAAGTTGACTTGTCAAGCCAGTCACGACAATTTGAATGAATTTTCTTTGTTTTGCTGTATGAAGTTTCATACTTGACATCAATGGTGGACCAAAATGCAACGATATGCTTTCTTCCAAACCCCATGGACATTGTATACTAAAAAAAAAGTTAAGTTATAATATTCATTGTGCGAGAAATAGAATAAAATTACAAGTGTTAAATACTTTATGTTCCATAGATGAAGCATCCTTCTTTGGTGGTAATTCAGCTAAGATCTTTAACTGCACTCTTATAGTTTGAAATGGTTCGCACGTTGGCAATGGTGTCTCTAACTCCTTCACCATTACTTTTTCAACACTTTGTGATTGCACTGTCAATCCGCGTGATGTGCGTAATTTTAATTTCATTTCTTCGGTTATCTTTGTACTTCCGCTCGAAATAACTAATTCAATATCTTGAATAAGACCTGCCAGTAAATCTCTGCCACAATTTACGGATATCGTTGGCTGCGTCTTTGCTACTTCGTAACATAATCGTGGATTCAGTACGGGCGATAAAAACTCTAATTTTTCTTCTATCACCAGTGATAATTGGCTAACTTTGTATAAACCCGGTTGATTTACTCGCCTTGTTAAGACAAATGTATTTATACCGGGTTTTATAACGAATTCATCACAGGAGAGCGCTTTGCTAAAATCACCCTTTGTATTGATTGAAGGTTTTCTATGCTTTGCACTGTCTGAACGTCTCACGAGCGGTTTCATATTTTTATTAATAACACTAGCAGCACCAAGACTCCTATCTTCCTTGTAATCCAAATCAGTATCAGCTCCCTGCCGTCAATATATAATCCGGCCAATCAAATCATGTGATTCCGTAGAGTCTAGACACAGACATTTCTCTTCCGCATCCGTACAGATGAGCCACTAAGATAGATCACAAAAAGTACGGAGTGGGCATTAGAGGTGGGATTACTCTCTCGGAATCAGGCACTGCCTGGAACAGCACTGGTGATCTCTGATCCACTGTCGTGAACTGCATGATACTAGCTATGTTACCACATCGATAACAATAATTTGGGACCGACCACACTGTGACGAGTTTGTCATTAAACATGTACCTATAACCTGCATGATAAAAATATGCGTCATCAATACATACTTCCGAGATATTTAAAAAAATCTGCGACAGAAATATTTGAGCAAAGACATACCTTCCTGAACTAATTGGTGCGCCCTACAGATGAGTTTAAGATCATTCACTTCCATGAACATGTAAGTCACTTTACTGCCAAACAGCCAGCCTGCACCACGCGGACTTACTGTCCATGTTTCTACATCTTCTGGATCGGACCAGACCAAATCACAGAAAGCACCTGTAATATGGCAATTAAGCAACGATATTTTATTATTATTGTACAATAACAGTAAATATCCAGTCATGTAACTTTTATTATTATGTAACTTTTGCAATAACATATCACTTTATACAATTAATACCTTTGTGTGGAATCTCTTGATTTCTTTCAATCGTTCTAATTTGATCTAGTGTTCTAATAGCTGGAGACAATCCACCGTGTACACAAAGAACCTGTTCATCAATTAACTAAAACAGAATTTTATTCGAGCGTAATCAAAAGTGGAGTTATACCCTACAACAGTACTTCCACGCATTAGCATTGCCGTACTTGTTTTGGCATTCATCTAGAACAGAAAATGAAGAGACCAATGAAATCAAAGCTTTATTATACACAAATGTAAAAAAAGCCCAGAAAAGAAAGTATCGTTGCGCACTTACCGTAAAATCCAAATAAACGTGCGTGATTTGTCTAGTTTCGTGATTACCGCGTAGTAACGTTATCCTGTCGGACCATTTAGCTTTAAGTGTGAGCAGACGAGTAAACGTTTCTAAGCTATAGTAGCCCCGATCGACAAAATCTCCCAGGAATATGTAATTTGTATCTGGCACGGGGCCACCGTTACGAAACAGTTCCTCTAAATCATAGAACTGTAACAGCACAAAAACATGAACAATCTGATGTATATTAATATCACGATTGTGTACAAATAACTATACAGCTACAGAATATTAAAATCGAAAAGTTGTGAGGTAATAGATAATGGAAGACTAATATTGTTGCGACGCTAATTCGGAAGATTAAAAAAAACTTTACGTCGATCCCGTAGCGGTGAGCAAGGATGCTCCGACTTTGAGGTTAGTACAACATTCATCGCACGATACTGTTATAATTGCAAATCGGAAACGTACCTCGAGTCCAGCTCTTCTGCGATCAACGAAGTCGGGATCGAACTTGTCAGTCGTCACTTTCTGCCAAGCGTAGAGAACCTTTTCCGGCAGCGGTGGTAACACGATGTAGGGATACGAAATCTCCAGATAAGCACGAAGCAATTCAAATTCAGTATATCGCCGGCACGATTACGGTGTTACTACCGTTTCACGTACGCGCGTTGTCGCACCTTACCTCGCGACAGCGTGCGGCTCGTGCAAACGCTAACGCACGGCCGCAATCGCGCGGCAGAAACGCCTCGTGTGAACAGGCTACCTCTCGCTCCGCGCGTATTACCGTATCTCTCGAGATAGGTTAACTGATGTGTGACAGCGCGCTAAACGCACTATCTGCACTCGCGCAGTACACATACACACACGTATACATATGTGCATATCGAAACTGGCGATACTAGCACCGCCCTGGTGTCGAAAAAGTGAAAAGGACGCGACTCCAGCCAATGAAATGATGGCATGGCATGAGAGACGGTCGACGTAGAAGTAGAAGTAGTATCTTAAAAATAAATTTTCACATTTGGACTTTGCGTCGCAATATTTCCGCTCGTAGGGCACGTAGCGGAATATTATAAGAGAAACCCCCCCCAAATCGACCCAAGCTATCGATCAAGCCTACTTAAAACTTGATCCGTTCACTCGTTATATGAGATCTCAACATCTCGAGTACTCGCAACTCGTCGCGTCGCGTAAAAGAGTCACGGTCGGTCTCGCTCCGCGTGTACTTGGCGCGAGACACTACCGTGTCTCTTGATTAAACAAAACAAAAATATTCTATTTTATATTCTTTGGCATAACAATTTTGTGAGAAACATTGCACAAAGAGAAAAAAAGTTCATTCAGGAACATTTAAAAAGTATTTATGTAAGCATAAATTATATCAAACAAAACAAAAATATTCTACTTTATATTCTTTAGCATAACACTTTTGTGAGGAACATTGCACAAAGAGAAGAAAAGAGTTTATTCAAGAACATTTGAAGAGTATTTATGTAATACTGCCATTATTTCGCTCAGACATTTAACCTTCATATTTGAAGGAACTTTCTTAAAAATGCATTTAATTAAAACCATGGCAGAATCCTCTTCAATGGATGGAGTACGCTCAGGCTGTGTATAATTAACACTGGTGGTATCACAGACAGAATTTATTTTTGCTGCAGTGCTTTTAATTACGCCGTGCACTTGTTCTATCGCAGCCTTCTTTTTAGTGTAAAAGTTATCAGGTGGGGGAACAATGGACGGCTGACTCCCAGAAGCTGACCTACTCGATGAGTTTACTGAAGCTACATCGTCGTAGAATTCTTCAGCAGTTGCTGTATTTGTTTTTTTAAATATATCTTCAACCTCTGGATTCCACAAGTAGAAATTTTCTTTTACTTCTTGGCTTTCTTCTGCTACTTGGCTTTCTTCTACTACTTGGCTTTCTTCTACTACTTGGCTTTCTTCTACTACTTGGCTTTCTTCTACTACTTGGCTTTCTTCTACTATTTGGCTTTCCTCTATCTCTATTACTTGGCTGTCTCTAAATTTTTCACACATGACCTCTTTAGTATTTTTTGGAGTGCGCGTGATAAATGACGGAATGACAATATTAACAGGATTGTCACCGATTTTTGTGTCTTCACACGATTTGAATTTTTTTTTGCTGACATTCGACTGCGTCCTGCAAAGATAAACACTGATGTCAAGAAAACTTGGATATACGATTAAACCAAGCCAAGTTAATAACGTGAGTGGACTTACTGTCTTGGTTTGATGACATCCTTCAGGAATGACATTTCACTGAAGAGGGGCCACGTTGACTTGTAGGACGGTTCATCATTTCCAGCACCAGAACGGGGTTGACTGGCAGTCACCTTGCGCATTTCTCTTGAATACTGGTCTCGGAGACTCTTCCATCGAGTTGAAACCGCATCACCTACGTAACATGCATTAATCATGGGATGGTCGAGCACTACTAGCATATACATAAACCTCACCAATAGTCGATAGTCAATAGACAATAGTCAATCACACTAGGATAGAAGAGTAGGGCCTAGCAATATATGATTCTTAACAAATATTTCCTCACCTGTCAGTGGCTCTGATAATAGGGAGCCAATCTGCGAAAATGCTTGACTGATTGTGTCCTTGTTCTTCTTGTCAATTTTCACACGCTTCTGCCACAATAGGGGGTTTGACCGGACAAAGGCTATTATTTCTCTATTAATGAGATGCTCCTCAAATTCTATTTGACTCATTTTTGTAATTAAAACCAACAAAAATAAAAAAATACACCACGGATCAGCAAGATCGCAAATCGTCAAAACACTTTTAGCGTCAACGTACTGTGCTGTGATTGGCCGATCTCATGCGACACGCTTGTCGCAGTCGCAGAAAGTTGAAGTTGGCTCAACTCCGTGCGACAAGGGCTCTTGCGACTGCGACAGCCTTGCGTCCGGAAACAGTACTCTTGCGACATTCTCATGCGACATACGACATAGCCTGTGCGTCTATTGTAGACGAGGCTTAAGCCGCCGGAGTCAAAGGAGCACTTACACGCTTATGTTCTTATTGGTGATGAAGCTTTCCAACTAACAAATTTTTTACTTCGGCCTTATCCTGGAAGAAGTTTAAATAAAGAACAAACAATTTTTATAATTACCGTCTTAGTCGTGCAAGAAGGACAATAGAAAATACTTTTGGTATAATAGTAAGTCAATGGAGAATCTTGAAACGACCCATTATCTGTAATGTTGAAAAATCAGTAAAGATTATTCAAGCAATTGTGTGTCTTCATAACTGGTTACGAAAAGAAGATGATGAAAATCAATATGTAACTCCAACAATGATTGATAGAGAAGATCCTGATGATTTTATTCCTGGTTCGTGGAGAGAGGAAATGGATGGTAGTGCATTGAAAGACATAAATAGAAGTGGCAGTAATAATTGTTCTCGTAACGCTATGGAAATTCGCGAACAATTTTGTAAACATTTTAATAATGAAGGAGCTGTAACATGGCAATCTGATTATTGCTAATTATTTTTTGTATTTTTTAAATTACAGAATAAGAAAAGTTATGTACTTTAAAAATATTACAAATGTGCTTAAGTAAATATATATTTTTATGGTAAATAAAAAAATAATAGAAGAAATGTAAATATAAAATAAGAAATAAAATAAAACCTTAGATATCCATTTATATAATCCAATTTATTATTTAAGAACATTTTATTTAAACACCTTAAAAATTATTAAATAACATTAGAGTACATTTACTGACTAGTAATTAATATTTTATTTATACATAAAATATTTTAAAAATAAAATACTTGAAAAAATAAATAAAAGTTTCAAAAATAAAATATTTTTTATATTTAAATAATGCACTTTAAGTTTAGTCAGTAGGATAACGATTATATAATGTAACTCAATAGTTATATAATGTAACTCAACGTTAACACATTTTTAAATATAAAAAATAGATAATCTTTCTTTGCAAAAAAACTTAAGTTTAACTTTCTTTGTAAAAAAATATTCTTTAAAAAAATATAAAATGTTATTCATTACTATTTTCCTGCATAAGTGTTTCATATGTTAATTGCAATATATTTTGCATTGTTTTCATTGCAACTCTTGATGACATTTTACGTAATCTGGACCCTAATAAAGCTAAAAAAGATTCAACCTCATTAAGTTCTGGTGGTGGAGGTGGTAG